>NC_056746.1:156226382-156526382 GCF_019279795.1 Protopterus annectens | reverse complement strand
CCATATTCCTTGACAAAAAAAAATATTACCTACAATTTCAACAAACCCAATATCAAAACCCACAAAAATTCTGGTCAGGAATAAATAAATTACTTCATCCTGGCCACTCTAAAACACCCATCCCCTCTAATCTGACTCAACATTCTTCTACCGAAATTGCTGACACTTTCAACAAAATTTTCTCTGAAACTGTCCAATCTCTAGCCAATTCTTTACCAGTAGTGTCCACATCTAACTCACCTGTGTCGACTAGTTCATTACTCCTATTTCAACTACAACCCATTCTCACATCTCACATACACAACCTACTGCTGAAACTCAAACCTTGTACTCCATCAGCTGATGGTTTTCCAGCTAAATATTTGAAATTAGCAGCTGGAATACTTGCCTTCCCCATTTCTATTTTAATTAAATGAACCATTACAGAATGTTCCATCCCTAACATCTGGAAAGTTTCAGATATTATCCCTCTCCACAAGGGAGGTAACTCAAGTGAACTTTCAAACTTCCGGCCAATAGCCCTACTCTCACCGATAGCAAAAATTATGGAGAGATGTATTCATCGCCAACTTCTTACTCATCTCCTTCAAAATCACTTCTAGTAGACTGCCAACATGGTTTTAGACCACATCATAGCACCACCACAGCTCTCCTATCCTTTACAGACTGTATAAATAAAAATCGAAATAACAATCTCCTATCCTCTGCCATGTTTATTGACCTCTCCAAAGCATTTGACATGGTGAATCATGAACTATTGATAGATACACTTAAATCTCTCTCATTAGATACACTAACAGTCAAATGGTTTCAATCTTACTTAGAAAACAGAAAAAAATGCAGTTGGAGGCGCTGTTCTCCAGTAACAATAAAGGTTTTCCTCTTAATAAAACGTGGAAACTCAATTTCAATAAATTCAAGATCACAATTTCTTTGATGATTTTACTTGTATTTAATTTTTACAACATTTATATAAGTTGGAAACAAAATTATGAAATGTTAAGATCATGAATTCCTATGAACCTCTACAACTTTGTATTAACATTCAAGTGTAAATTACCAAAGGTTTGGTTTAGCATTACCTCAATGTTAATTAGTGTCAATTAATGGCCAGCCTATTAGAAGTCAAGATTAATTAAGTGTGTATTACTTAGATGTATTTAAACTGAAGATTTGTATGTTCATAGGTTCATAGGTTCATACTTACACTTGAATGTTAATACAAAGTTGTAGTGGTTCATAGGAATTCATGATCTTAACAGATAACAGATGTGTAACAGATTCTGATGAAGTCTCCACATGGGAGATGAAAGCGCTTAATCTGTTTTTTTTTTTGTCAAATAAATTGGTGTCTTGAAATGTTTTACCTAGTGGTCTGTTGGACTTGGACCTTGAATTTATTGAAATTGAATTTCCACGTTTTATTAAGAGGAAAACCTTTATTGTTACTGGAGAACAGCGCCTACAACTGCATTTTTTCTGTTTGGAAGTTGTGTGCTTTTCAGTTACTTAGAAAACAGACAGCAAGCAGTCCTATGGGACAATGAACTGTCCTCTCTGCTCCCTATTACTCTCGGAGTCCCACAAGGATCAATTTTGGGACCGCTCCTCTTTACTATATTCATTAACAATCTGTCAGCCTCCCTTCCTCAAACCACCTCTATACAATATGCTGATGACTCAGCCTTAATCTGTGCCACCTCCTCACCCTCCCTACTTCAAGCCACAACCCAAAAAATATTTACCTTAGTAGAAAACTGGTTCCATCAACGCTGTCTCCTCCTTAACCCTAAAAAAAATAAATTACTGTTGTTCACTCCCACTCAGAAATCCCCCACCATAAACTTCACAGTCATCTCTAAAACTGGTACATTAATAGCTCCTGACACAACCACCAAACTTTTAGGGGCAACATTTGATCACAATCTTAATTTTGACACTCATATCAATCTAACTATCCAATTGGTTCATAGAAAACTGGGCTCCCTGTACAAAATTAAATCCTTTCTTACTCCTTCAGCCAGGATTACTATTGCCCAAACTCACCTAATCTCTACCCTCCTCTATACCTCACCAATCTATACAAATCTCACCAAAAGTAATATAAATAAGTTGGCAACATCTTATAACAACATAGTCAGATTTGCCACTGATGCCCCATTTCATACCCACCACTGCAAAAATCTCAAACTTCACGGATGGTTAGAACTGCATAGTCAGTTTTTTTTTCAGCAACTCATAATCATTCACAAAATCCTGCATCATCCCTCAAATACTCCCATAGTCAGAAACCTTATTAGCCCCTATAAAAATCTTTTAACCTTACGATCTGCTAACAGAGTACTTGTCTCTACCCTAAAATCCAGTAACAAATCTGGGGACTGCCTACTTACTAACTCGATTGGTATCCCATGGAACAAACTTCCAAGAGAACTAACATCCCTGACATCCATTCCTCTTTTCAAACAACTTAAAACCTTCCTAAAATCACAATGGCTATGTCCATGCTCAAATCCTGACTGACACCGTCTCCCTTTTGCTTCTCATTTTTAAGTCTATTGGTACTGGATTCCTTTTGCTTTGCCTATTTCCCCTTTTTTTAACTATTCCTAAATAAGTTTTGTTTAGCTATGTAATAACTCTCTGTGTTGATATTCTCTATGACTGTACTTGTAAAAAAATATGTATATTAATTATGTTTAAAGTTTAAGTTGAGTCTTAATAGTCAAAAATCCTTTTTAACTATGTTTTCAAAATTTCATTATTGTATTTGGAGCTTTTCTCCCCGGGCCTCCGCTGAAAATGGACATATATCCAGTCGGACTTTCCCGGTCAACAAATGTAAAATAAAAATAAAACAAATAAATAAATTGTAAAGAAACACAGAGCGACAGCTGACAAAGACCACAATGTCTACCATATATTCAACTTTCTCTGTGTACTGTAGCTTGGATCCACAGAGCAGAATGGAGCCCTAACAGTGATCTAGAAACCCAGGATTCGAATACTGGTCCTGGCATTAAAAGATCCATGGGGGGGGGTGAAGGAGCTTGAACTGCTCAGCTTTCCTGGGAAGCGGGACTACAGGGTACTACAATATCCCTGGTGGACACTAGAGAATCAGTTTTTCATGCTCCTGAGGGCGAGGGGATGCCTCTGCAGACCATCCAATGCACATCCACTTTCCAGCACTTTGCAAAAAGGGCAAACACATGAACCCCCCCCCTCCAAGGCTGTCTAAATTATGGCTCCTCCTAGTTGACCCTCAGCCTGGTGATGTGGAACAAATAGGCCAAATGGCTTGGGTGGTGCTGATGACTGACATGCATTTGGAATAGACAATGCAAACAAATGAATTAATTAATTACTCTGTATACGTGATAAGCTATAAAATGTAGTTAAAAGTTTACTACTTCTTACATCTTCCTGGAAGCATCTCATGTCTATCATATGGTCTGGTAAATTCACCCATTATTTAAAAGAAATTCTGTTCTCCGTGACCATAGCCTATAATGTTTTTTTTTAAAGGACTCATGCGGCTATTACTTTGCTCACCTCCAACTTCACCCTTAGTTTTCAAAGTATGGCATCTACTCTTAGCATAGCACTCTGACATATATATATATATATATATATATATATATATATATATATATATATTTTTTTTTTTTTTTTTCTTTTTTTGCATGGGTACAAGTTTAGGGATACTTTCTATGGTACAGCCATCACCCATCCTCAATCTGAGTGAAATCTCCAGTGCCAGTTGGAATCCTGACAAACAGGGTCACCACTATGGCTGAGTAGTTACCATGACTGCTCACAGCAGAGTCCTCTAATTTGGCAACATCTCCCTGATGTTCCCATATACATGCAGTCCTCCTGTTCCAATATACATGTAGTCCTGATGTTCCTGTATACACCTAGTGCTGATGTTCCCATATACACCTAGTCCTGATGTTCCCATATACACCTAGTCCTAATGTTCCCGTATACACCTAGTGCTGATGTTACCATAGACTCCTAGTGCTGATGTTCCGTATACACTTAGTGCTGATGTTCCATATACACTTAGTCCTGATGTTCCTGTATGCACGTAGTCCTGATCTTCCCGTATACACGTAGTCTGATGTTCCCTTATACACCTAGTGCTGATGTTCCGTATATACCTAGGGCTAATGTTCCGTATACACTTAGTCTTGATGTTCCTGTACACACCCAGTGCTGATGTTCCTGTATACACCTAGTGCTGATGTTCTGTATACACGTAGTCCTGATGTTCCCGTACACACCTAGTGCTGATGTTCCCATACACACCTAGTCCCGATGTTCTGTATACACTTAGTCCTGATGTTCCCGTATACACCTACTGCTGATGTTCCCGTATACACTTAGTCCTGATGTTGCCATATACACCTAGTCCTGATGTTGCCGCATACACCTAGTCCTGATATTCCCATATACACCTACTGCTGATGTTCCCGTATACACTTAGTCCTGATGTTCCCATATACACTTAGTCCTGATGTTCCCGTATACACTTAGTCCTGATGTTCCCATACACAACTAGTGCTGATGTTCCATATACACTTAGTCCTGATGTTCCCGTATACACCTAGTGCTGATGTTCCAGTGTACATGTAGTCCTGATGTTCCCGTATGCACCTAGTGCTGATGTTCCAGTATACATGTAGTCCTGATGTTCCCGTACACACCTAGTGCTGATATGCCCATATACAACTAGTCCTGATATTCCCATATACACCTAGTGCTGATGTTCCCGTACACACCTAGTCCTGATGTTCCTGTACACACCTAGTCCTGATGTTCCCATATACACCTAGTGCTGATGTTCCCGTATACACTTAGTGCTGATGTTCCATATACACTTAGTGCTGATGTTCCGTATACACTTAGTCCTGATGTTCCTGTATGCACGTAGTCCTGATCTTCTCGTATACACAGTCTGATGTTCCCGTATGCACCTAGTGCTGATGTTCCGTATATACCTAGTGCTAATGTTCTGTATACACTTAGTCTTGATGTTCCTGTACACACCCAGTGCTGATGTTCCCATATACACCTAGTGCTGATGTTCTGTATACACGTAGTCCTGATGTTCTCGTACACACCTAGTGCTGATGTTCCCATACACACCTAGTCCTGCTGTTCCCATATACACCTAGTGATGTTCTGTATACACTTAGTCCTGATGTTCCCATATACACCTACTGCTGATGTTCCCGTATACACTTAGTCCTGATGTTCCCGTATACACCTAGTCCTGATGTTGCCGCATACACCTAGTCCTCATATTCCCATATACACCTACTGCTGATGTTCCCGTATACACTTAGTCCTGATGTTCCCATATACACTTAGTCCTGATGTTTCCATACACAACTAGTGCTGATGTTCCATATACACTTAGTCCTGATGTCCCCGTATACACCTAGTGCTGATGTTCCAGTGTACATGTAGTCCTGATGTTTCTGTATACACCTAGTGCTGATGTTCCAGTATACATGTAGTCCTGATGTTTCCGTATACACCTAGTGCTGATGTTCCAGTATACACGTAGTCCTGATGTTCCTGTACACACCTAGTCCTGATGTTCCCGTATACACCTAGTGCTGATGTTCCCATATACACCTAGTCCTAATGTTCCCGTATATACCTAGTGCTGATGTTTCCGTATACACCTATTCCTAATGTTCCCATATACGCTTAGTGCTGATGTTCCCGTATACACCTAGTCCTGATGCTCCCATATACACCTAGCGCTGATGTTCCATACACACTTAGTCCTGATGTTCCCGTATACACCTAGTGCTGATGTTCCCGTATACACCTAGTGCGGATGTTGCCGTATACACCTAGCCCTGATGTTCCCTATACACCTAGTGCTGATGTTCCCATATACACTTAGTCCTGATGTTCCCGTATATACTTAGTCCTGATGTTCCTGTATACACCTAGTCCTGATGTTCCCATATACATGTAGTCCTGATGTTCCCGTATACACGTAGCCCTGATGTTCCCGTATATACTTAGTCCTGATGTTCCTGTATACACCTAGTCCTGATGTTCCCATATACATGTAGTCCTGATGTTCCCGTATACACGTAGCCCTGATGTTCCCGTATACACCTAGTCCTGATGTTTCCATATACACTTAGTCCTGATGTTTCCGTATACACCTAGTCCTGATGTTTCCGTATACACCTAGTGCTGATGTTCTGATATACACCTACTGCTGATGTTCTGTATACACATAGTCCTGATGTTCCCTTATACACGTAGCCCTGATGTTGCCGTATGCACCTAGTGTTGATGTTCCCGTATACACCTAGTGCTGATGTTCCCGTATACACATAGTCCTGATGTTCCCGTATACATGTAGTCCTGATGTTCCCGTATACATGTAGTTCCGATGTTCTCGTATACGTGTAGTCCTGATGTTCCCGTATACACCTAGTGCTAATGTTCCGATATACACCTAATGCTGATGTTCTGTATACATGTAGTCCTGATGTTCCCGTATACACCTAGTCCTGATGTTCCCGTATACACCTAGTCCTGATGTTCCCGTATACACCTAGTCCTGATGTTCCCGTATACATGTAAGTCCTGATGTTCTCGTATACACGTAGTGCTGATGTTCCCATACACAACTAGTCCTGAATTTCCCATACACACCTAGTCCTGATATTCCCGTATACACCTAGTGCTGAAGTTTCCATATACAACTAGCCCTGATGTTCCCATATACAACTAGTCCTGATGTTGCCATACACAGCTATCCCTGAAGTTGCCATACACATGTCGTCCTGATGTTCCTGTATACCTAGTGCTGATGTTCCCATATACAACTAGTCCTGAAGTTCCCATATACAAGTAGTCCTGATGTTCCAGTATACCTAGTGCTGGTGTTCCCATATACAACTAGCCCTGATGTTCCCATATACAACTAGTCCTGATGTTCATAGACACACGTAGTCCTGATGTTCCCATACACAACTAGCCCTAATGTTCCCATATACACCTGGCACTGTCAAGTTACACTAGGCTTCTGGATAAAATGACAATGAAAAAATGTTTTCTGGTGGGAAAGAGTTTCAAGTTGAGACGGTTAAACTTATGAAATTCCTTTCAGTGTTTTTTAAAACAAAACACGGCCTGTTTAAAATATTAGCACCTTCCTGCTGTGATCTCAAGAAGTAACGATGAATGGAGGTAATGAGGTTCTTTGCCAAGGAAAGAAGATAAAAAAAAAACTGAGAAGTTTTACAGAAATCCAAAGTGGATCTTCTTGTTATCTGCAGTATAGCTATAGTTTTTGCAAGGTGGTACCTACCACTGGTCAGGTGGTATAAAACTATGTTAAGAGTTTTCTGAAGTTGGAGCATTGTTTTTTCTTTCCCAATCAACACACCCGACCATCAAGCCATCCCCCAGTTACTCCTCACAGGGCAAAAGGGTTGCTTGGAATGTTACTGACATTTAAAGTTGGGTCAAGGTGGTCTTAATTTACACCGCTGCATCACCACAAACATGACCAGTTTGTGTTTCTAGAGATATGCATGCAAAGGGCACTCCATAGGACTGCCACTCATGTCTGTGAGTGACATAAGTCCACAGGTGACCCCATACCTTGAAGCAGAAGCGTCTATAAGTTTCTTCGGTTTCCCACTGAGGAATTTGAATGAAGCACACTTTCTTGGGAATGTGCAACTATCCTCCCATGCTGGTAAAGGACTGCAGGCTCAGGCCCCTTCACTTTTATTCTGCCCCAGTTAAATATTCTAGCCCTGGGACCTCTGATCAATCCTGGGTAATATGGGTCACAGTAAGTGCACTATTCCTCTATGCACAGAGCTAACTAGCATTTCTGAATCTTGAGGACAGCTTAAAGTCTTGCGAATCATAGCAAATGATCACTGAACAGATGTTTACGCTTGTCTACCTCTGACATGAACCCTCACAGTTACTAAGCATTCACCAACATGCTTATGCTGTCAGTCATAGCTTACAAAAACTGTCAATGTACTTTATTCAACAAAATAAAGTTCTGTAGAGTGCAGCACAACTGTGTTGTTTCAGAGATACAACAGATACCCAAACATAATTAATTCACTAGAATTACCAAGGTACATCCTACTGATATAGTCAAGTGAACAGTATTCAAAATGCAGTTCCACACAAATGGCAAAGAAAGGCAGCATTTAAAACGCATTTCCAAACAAATGGCAAAGAAAAGTCAATTTACTATTTCAGCAGAAAGCTTTCAGCAGTGAGAACTCATCAGATTAAAGTATTTAAAGCCTTAATATCCAGTATGGCCCTCAACCACTTAACTCCAGAGTCAGGCACAGATGCAGAAATAATCAAGGACAATCAGGGACACTTTCTAAAATATTACTACTGTTAACTTGAGATGCTGACAGAACAAAATAATATGCATTTGCATTCATTTTATGAAGTAAAAGAAATCTATAATTCTAATTACAATTATTAAATATAATCTACCACCTTTTCTCCCTCAAATCACCAATATCAGGTGGGACAACCCAAAATCTTTAGCCAAAATCAGGGACAGTTGAGTGGTATGTTACCATGCCTCTTTCATTTAAACAGAACACAGCAAGCGACACAGCTTTTGATATACATATTCCATAACTATTCAGTAAAAAAGAAATCCCTGATGATAAAATAAAATTCCTTCAAAAATTAACTTTTTTAAAATTGTACTTATAATTATTCATTATACAATAAAAAAATAGTCATTAAAAATAGCATTCACTTTGAAAAATTACATTTTTGAAAATTTTCTGGGAAATAAACATCACCTGACGTATGGTACTAATTTTTGCACAGGCATGGGTGTTGGATTTAATTCTCAACACTGCTGATAAAATCTTCTGTTTTGTGTAATGTATCATTCACTTATAATGTTCAGTGTTTCAAAAGGCTAAATTGAGACATCCAAACCTCCTGACAATCAGCATTCCTACAGCAGAATTGTAATAGGTGGCCTTATGCTAGATTGCCACAACCAGTTCACCAAAGTGTACGCTTGGAGTCACTCACATCCATCGCTGCCAACACAGTGCAGCCACCAACATGGGATACGCCAGAGACACAGCAAACATGAAGGCAAGTTAACATTCCAGTCCTCTGCTGTTACAGTCAGTAATCACATACTGTACAATGTCCTATTGGCCTGGAACAAGGTGCAGCATGTGGTATCTCCTGCCTTCCACTCACAAATGGTACATCTAATGTCCACAGCCCCTTTACAGTGCCAATGCAACAACTACATTCTGTGTTCCAGTTACACACCGATGTTCAAATAGCTCCACATCATAAATAAAGAACACTGTGATAACACTGCACAGCACATTTGTCGGCTGCACAGCGCATTGGCAGCAACTGCTATCAGTACACACTTCAATAATGCAAATGCAACAAACTAACAGGTAACCAATCATCAGGAATTGTAAAGATAAAAAGAAAATAATTACCCAAAGCAAGCATACAAGATGCAGAAAAATGAAGGGTCAGTGGTATATAACCCTGAACTATTATTCACCAAAAATGAAATCTTTGCATCATAATACTGAGTGACTAAAATACCAGATAAAGTAGTAAACATTTAGGTATGCTTGCACACATTATCGGCCACTACAAATTTTCTCTCTCCAGTTGCTAAGCAGTACTTTCACTGAAAAGATCAAATCCTAGGCAAATACGTCACCAGAAACTAAAGTAAGACTATAATATTCATGACTCGATACTCAAGGCAGCCGTATACTGTGAAAGAAAAACACTGGTAGTAGTCTATGAAATTATCAGAGGTCCACGTTCTATGATGTGATATACGACGTAGTGAAAGTACCAAAATATATGTCAATGATTTTGTGTCACTTACATGGTTACGTTTCACAACTGAAGGATCAGAACTTTCTGCTTCAATTAATAATAGATTCAAAGGTTCATAGGAGGTTACTAGGCTAGCGGCCCTAGAGTCTTACAAGTTTAGCCATGTTAATCCCAAGTTGCCTCAATCATCTTTGATTAGATGGACGTAATTCACAAAGTGTGTCTATGATAAACACCAACTACCCCTGTCCATGAGGGACATGGGTGCTAGCCCCTGGGTAAATTTGCGGTCTCCCATCCATTTGTCCAGTTTGCCCTTGAACAGGGGCAGTCAGGAGCTCTACCTTACGTGAACAGGAAGTTTACTCCACGGTAGAGGCAATCTCTGGGAGATGTATCTGTTTCTCTAGCATGTTCTGTTAATGTCACAGGCTAGGTTAAGATCCCCAGAGCGAGTGACTCTTGTGCCATTTGACTTGTGGATGTGCAGCATATCCATCAGGGCAGGGTCAGAGACTGCTCTGTAGGCCAGGTACAAGTCACCTCTCAGCACCTAATATGATATAAAGTACAGTGAAAGGGCTTTCAGTCTATCCACTTAAGTAATGGATTGGAGGCCCTGTATTTTCTTGGTGAGAAACCTCTGTGGTGTCTCCAGCTGCTGCAGGTATCTGATGAGGTATATGCTGAAGGGAGCACTGTCTGATGAGGGTCGAGTACAGTGGAGTTATAACATCCTTAGACCTGGATGCAGTGCCCTTACTTATGAGATGCACAATGTAGAAGGATTTCCTTACCACTGTGGAAACTTGGTGGTCAAAGTTCAGATTGCAATCTACCTGTGTTCCCAGATTTTGCACCACTGGGCTTGAACTTAAAGGGGTGCTGTCAATATTGCAATTAGCAGGGGATTTTGCTTTACCAAAGGGGACAATAATGCACTTTTTTTTACATTTAGTTTTAGACCATGGCTTTAGCACCAGTCATTTGTCTGTGTTAGCCTCTCATGTAATATGTTAACATCATTGGGAAACTCAATGATTGCACCTAATTTGCAATCATCAGCAAACCTGGTAAGCCAAAGGCAGTTTACTTTAGCTTGGAATTCCGAGTCCAAACAGTAAACGGCCCAGCAAAGATCCTTGTGGTACTCCACTGGTGATGGGTTTACTGACATAGTTGGAGTCACCAACTTTGACACTGTGTGTTCTGTTGGTGAACCATTTGGCTACCCATCTAATGACATAAGGGTTAATCCCCAAGTGGGAGAGTTTCGCAATGACACCTGAGTGGGGATTGTGTCAAAAGCCTTAGCTAGGTCAATACAGGCAGCATGCACTATCTTACCTTCATCCAAGGCTTTGGTGACTTCCTCAAAGAGGTCTACCAGGTTTAATAAGTATGATCTACCCTTAACGAAGCCAAACCGGGTTGGGTCTAGAGTATGAAGGTCACCTATGTCCTTGCTGATAAGGTCCCTGATGATTCTTTCCATGGCCTTGCAGATAAGGCTGGTTAGATTTATGGGTCAGTTGATGGTCCCCCTTTGTGCAAGGGGATTACTGTTGCTGTTCTTCACTCTGCTGGAACAAAGCAAGTTCTCAGGCTATGTTTAAAGAGAACTCCAAGGAGGTCCACTAGGTCCAGTTTTAGATTGCTTGATAAGCAATCTAACATGTTATCTGGCCCCATTGATGCCATGTTTTTGGCCTTGGAGAGTGCAGATACGGCGTGATCTCTAGAGATACTAGGCAGAGGATTGGTGTCAGGTATGCTTTAGGTATGGTTGGTGAGGACAGGGGGTTGAAGTTTGCACCAAATCTGTCAGCTAACAGGTTGACAATTTCCTCCAGTATAGTATGAGTGGTACCATCTACTACCAGTTTGGCACATGGCTGGGTATTCCCTTTCAGATTTTGGATGTAGTTAAAGAGTGTCTTACAATTATCCTAAGCTAGGGATGCTATTTTAACTTTCTAATTAGCTTTAGAGGACTTTACAAGATTTCTGATTTGCTTGTTCAAGCTGTGGAGGTATTTTTTTCAATGCTGAGTCAGTTCTTTCTTCTTTTTAGACATCCGTTTCTTCCTTTTGTTGTGTGTAATACACAGCTTAATACTGAAATATATGTAAGAAAAATACACTGAAACTTTTGACAGATAATCATCTTAAACTTTGTTTTTTTTTCTGCAAAAAGGCAAGGTATCCTACACCTCCTTGTGGTGGTACACAGGCAAAACCTTGCAGACACACTGCAAAATCTTTGGAGAAAAATAAACCCTTTTTTTCCCTTGAAATACCATGAAAAATCAATATTGCGGGGTTAGGGAGGGTGGTGCACAGCTCCAACTTCGTGGGTGGAAGGAGTTTACTTAAATCAAAGTTATGGGTTGGGGAAGGTGGTGCACAACCCCAGTCGCATGGGTATAAGAGGTTTACTTAAATCAAAGTTATGGGTTATGGAGGGTAGTACACAGCCCCAACCTAGTGGGTGCAAGGGGTTTACTTAAATCAAAGTTATGCCCTTCCCATGTTCAATGCTGCTGTCCTGTAGTTGTGCCATACTGTCTTACAATGTATTGTTCCATCCTGTGATCTGCTGATAATACCACATAATTCAAAATTATACTGAGGTGAAGCAGGAAATAATGTCAGAAGCGCTGGTTCATAATTAACAAATAACTGTGTTTTATTTATGAATCCTATACCGTTATAATGGTGGCAAGTAAAATCCTTCAGAATAGTCATAACCTTATATAAAAACCAAACTGTCAGGCTTATATTTTGCTCTTTTTATATTTCTAACTTTTGGTTTTGATGATTACATACTTGAAAGCTGTTTCAAGCTTGTGTCACGGATTGAGAAAAACATCATTCAAGTAAAATGCATTCCCATGATACGCAAATGTTATTTAAATGAAAGTGTCCGTATGAAAACAGGTACATTTTGTACTTGCATTAGCAGTTTGTATGGCTGCTAATAGTGCTGGACAACAAAACTTTACCAAATTAGCAACTGCAGCCATAACTGGAAGATGGAAGGTGACTACAATTGCAATAAAACTGTTTCTGATTCTATCATCTGTTAACTTCACATAGCTGAAACCAGTTGTCTGGAAAGTCATTTTACAGAAATTGTTTCAATTACAGAAAGTTTGGTTTGTTGTCCTACTTTTGGAGGGGAAGGAAACCCCTTGCATCCATTCTGTAGGATACAATCCCCCCATGTCCCTGCTACACAAATAGCAGGACCAGGGGGACGACGGAATTTTTTTTTTTTTTACTCTTCCCTGAGTTAGACCAAACTTGCAGCACTAATAAATAATTAGTGAGAGGTTATTTGCTAATAAAAACATTAAGCAGTATTTTTGTTTTCTATTATGGAATTTTTGCGGTTTGCATAGTTAGGAAATGTGCTGATTAATTTCTACTGTTTGAGTACATGGAATATAAACGGAAATTCATTCAACCTTTTTCCATAAACCCACTACTATTACTGATACAAAAAAGACGAACTGTCAACTGACACAGAGTGGTGTTCTGAATGCAGAAATCAATGAGCTGGTGACAGCAAGCATATTTGACAAGGTGATGACGTGCACACTAACATCTCAGCAATCCTCATCTTCCTCAGAACACTACATGTCACATTACCCTGCCACAGTACATTCCGTACAGGATCTGTTTAGACAGTATGAGTAAAAGAAAAATAATTAGGACACATTTGGCCCTAAAGCCAAGTAAGCAAGCACGATGCAAGGCAGGTACTTACAGACAAAACGGTACTAATCCTGTCAGGGTTTCCTTTGAGGGGTTTAATGTAAACTCAGGCAAACTTTGGATAATTTTGTTCATTACATTTCTTAAGTAGCTCTGAAGCTCCTTCCGTCTCTGCTCCACAAACTTGGCATCCTAAAAGAATAAGAAACATTTTGTTTACCTCAGTGATTAGCAGAAGTAGGCATTATATCGATCCTGCTCTCCTATTAAAAAACAAAATCAATACAGGTCATTTTGGTTCCAAAAGGCTGTAACATGCATCTAATTTTGTTTATGACATGATGTCATAATGTAAATGTGTAAGCAAACATCTCTTCAGGAATGGCTCAACAAATATTAATGACCTTCATCTCTATTACCAATTGTTCAATCAAAACTGGGGAGATCAGTGTATTCCTGTGGTGCAAAACTACACATCTCAAACCGAGGCAAAACAAAACCACTACACTCAGCATCATGTCTGCTTTGTTCAAACCTCTAACAATAGGAGAGAGGCACTTCAAAATGTCTTATATTAATGGATCCCAAAAGGGACATTAATTTGTCATCAGAGATCTTGCTTGAAAGGTTGTTGAAGGAAAACAGCAATCATAGATTTGGCCACTTACTAAATAATGTCTCAGTTCAGTAAAACAAGAATACAATTAGCATTGACAACAGCAGTATGCTTATATTTTTTCTAACAAATTCATAGCAAAGGAAGATCTACATCAATACACTACCAGTGTGGACATCAGCAGCTACAAGCCACAGGGATAAACCAGTACAGTAAGATGAAGAACACACACAATTGTTTCACCTTCGTTTCTTTTATTCTTGGAAAACAAAACAACTGTGAAGTCTTGTATATTGTTTTTTGGGGATAAACTCCTGGCTAGGCTTGTACGGGCCCCAGGGCTATTAGCCTAGTAACCTCCTATGATAAAGTAGACTGACCAGTCAAGAAAGGTAAGAAAATGACAAATACTAAGTCACCCAAAGTTTGAGGAGTGTTTATTTATTCTCTTTTAAGTAATAATATACATAGTTTTCCATTAAAAAGTTTTCAAATGTCTGTAATAGTTTTTCTATGTAATGAACTGTGCACTGACAGCAGTCATATCCATTCTAGAGGAATATCAGTGTTATGTGTGGTTTTGGTTGTTGATAACTGCTTCCTTCTGCAGGTTTTCTGTGCTTATTATCTGATATTCAGATGGCCATACATAAATGTTGTCACCTAATAAAGATCTGCAAACTGCTAGTGGGAAAGATCTGCACCTGACAAATCTGCTTGTGGCTAGCACTCCTGTGCAAGACTCCTCTGTGTGGACTTTGCTTTTCCTTATTTTCTCTGTCCATGTTTGAAGGCCGTCAGTGTATGTATACCACACTGTGAAATCACGGGATCATAGCAAGTTACTAGGCTATTAGCCCTGAAGCCCTAATAAGCCTAGCCAAGAGTTTAGCAGATGTCTAGACAAGTCAGCACCCACAACCCCTGCCATCTTACTTCATTGTTGTATCTTTCGGCTTTTCCCGGTTAGGGGTCGCCACAGTGGCACTCCGGTCTGCTAATGATTGGCAGTAGATTTTTACGTACCGAGTTGCCAGCTCTGACGCACAACCTTCAACAAAGGTATGCCCATTCACACATGTCTCCACACAGAAGACGCTTTAGCTGAGAATCGAACAGGACAACATCTTACTGTGAGACGACAACGCTACTGCAGCACCTGCTGAACTTAAATGGTCACTAAATCCCTCTTCTTCCTATTCTTGGTTTCCCTGATAGAATCCCACTTATTTATTTGTCTTTCTTGACTGGGAAAGTCTAAAAGGTTAAAAAAAACATTTAAAACATTTTCACTAGAGGCCCAGGAAAAAAGCTACCCAAATGAGTCACATATATAACACAGAAATAAAAATATTTTTAACTGTGCAGTACATTTTACCTAAACAGTATATATTTTTGCATGAAAATAAAGGGACATAGTAAAAGAAATTTGCATGCACTATATAAGCATCATTAGAGAATGAAATACAAAGAGAAATCATGTATAAACTTGTTCAACATTTGAAAGGAACAAAATAGAATGGAGTGTGTTTTCTTGGATGGTAGCAACTGTGGATACAAATAGTAGTAATTTGAGTTAACATTAAGAATTAAAGAAAATGTAGGTTGCTGAAATCATAGGAAAGACAGTTTATACAGTGGAGGGTTAGTGACTGGAGAAGGGAGAAGACGGTGAGAAAGTGACTGGGAGTTAGTACGATTTTATTTGGTAAGCTAGAGTAGGTGGATTAGAAAGTAAAGTTAGGGTTGTTGGTTAAGAGTGCTCTGGAGAGAAGACTTGTACAGCTGAACAGGTAGAACTGAGACAGCTTTTGTTTAGGTGCTGTTTATACACAGTTTTGATGGTTTACTATAACATAGTCAATTGCACTTTGTGTGACTGACATATGTGCAAAACCTAATTTGCATATCTGAAAATGCGAGCACCACAATGTTGAACCCTGTAATAGTGAATGTTCACTATTACAAGGTTTGACATTGTGGTGCAGATCGCACTAAAGTGGGGATCTTGGAGTTTGTATATATAAGTACGGGGGTGTGGGGGCACAGCCCCCCACAATGGGGGTGCAGGAGGGCTTCCCCCCCTGCAAAAAGTGTGTTTTAATGCTAAGCGGATGTGAGCATTTCAGTAAAGTTAACATGTTTGACATTCGACTTACTGAAATGCTTAGTTCGGAATTTACTGTGTTCGGTGTTCTGATTTTTGAACATGTGGTTCGGACATCTGAACATTCGAATGCAGTGAATTTGAATATATGATAGTAAACAGTTTTGACCATGTTAACCTTGTCTGTTTAAGTATGCAGGGCTGTTGTGCCAGAGTTTTGGCACATTGTGGGAGTAGTCAGTCAACAGCAGTGTTGAATAATTTACTGATACATAGTAGGAGTTTGTTACTAGAGTGAAGGTCTGTAGTAGGACATTAGTACAGTAGATAGTTGTAATTCTGGGCATTTACTGGGAGAATACTGGAGGTTGCAGATGGTAAATAGCTGTGTATAGGTAGGCTGATGTGGTGCTTTGAGCCAGTTTTAATTGTTTTAGTAGAACACAGTGATGTGTTTTCTCAACAGATTGGTTGCAAATTTAGCTAACATGTAGTAACAAGATGCTAGTTTAATTTTGTAGGTAGCGCCATTGTTTCTATGAATGTAGGAAGCATATATTAGTGAAGGAAAGAAGTAGGTTGATGCTAAAGTAATCCGATCAGTATCTGTTAGATATTGCTAAACTCTGTAGAAGTAGCCAAGTTTATGAGGAGTTTTCTTGATGGAATAAAGTTAGCAATAATCAGACTTGAGGTTATCAATTATCACTCTCAAGTAGAAAGTGTTACCCAAACTAAACTGAGTGTTATTTGAGGTAACATGAAATATGTGATTTTGGCAAGATATTGTTTTGGGATGAAGTATATATTTTTTTTGGGGGGAGCTGAGAAGTAAATAAGACTTTTTAAATCAGCATTCGATGGCAGTGAAGGAGCAGGAGTGATCACCTGAAAGTTTGTTATGGATGGGGCACTGCAGATAAAGGTAGTGTCACTGTCATATCATACAGCAGTGGCAAGATTAGTAGTGGCATGGAGTTTATTTATGAAAAATATTAAATAAGTGTAGGGCAAGTACTGACACTTGGCAACACCAACACAGGAGGATAGAAATGGTGAGAGATTGTGTTGCCAATTAACAGCCTGCTGATGACTGAGTAAATAGCTATGGAACCAGAAGAAGGTGTCAAGACCAAAGGGTAGCAACTTCAAAAAGGAGATTTTCAAGAGATATAGTACTGAATGCTTGCACTACAGTGAGCACTTTATTCTTCTACTCATGCCATTTATTTTAAGATGCATGCAGTTGCATTTGTTTTCAAAACAATGACTTATTATAATTAAAAAAAATGTTACAAGCATTATATAGCATTAGCTAGACTTTATCTGGTCTCATACTTTAATGCACTGGATGCAAATGAAATCTCAAAATTAGCTAAAGTTAGTTTTCTCCATTTCGTCAAAGGTTAAGACCACTAAATATCATAAAATAAGATATATCTCAATACGGTTTTCTGTTTATAATAATGTAAAGGTGTCAACTATAGACTAACAAAGTCCGAGTATTATGAAGAAAAAGAAAGATGAAAACTGCAAAAATGTGGCCATAGTGTTTCACAATCCCTGGCTCAAGAAGTGAAAAAAGTGAGAATGAATGTGGCTGAATTCACAGATATTACAGAGGCTATCTAAAAAGAGCCATGGAACCTGACTAGAGTGTTTGATGTCTATGTGAAAGAATGGCCATGGATACAGTGGGTAAAGTGGAGTTTCTTCATGGCCAGCAGGTAGTCAGTGAAACTATTAGGAGGCAAATGTGAGTGATTCAAGACAAGGGTGTTGAAACATTAAAGAAAACTGACTAGAATGTGTAATGTTTGACTGCAATGGAGAAAAGACAGTGCAATTATAGAGAGTCCAGATTTACAGAAGACTAAGGAAGGGAAAGACCTGACTGATTATGTGAAAAACAAGACGGCAGAGTGGGCTGCATTTAAAAAGAATGCACTGGTGGCAGCAATAGTAAAATATTTGTCTATGTCAGAAATGGAATTTAAATATGGGAAACAAGGTTAATATAGATAGAGTTATTGACATGCTTTGAGAAGGAGGAGATATTGTGGAAACTGTGACCACCAGGTAAAAACTTAGTAGTAGTACCAAGGCCCGTACTTGTAACGCAAAATAATTCTAATGTTATCCTAAAGAATAGATTTCAATTTAAAGAAGTGCAAATCAAGAGCTGAAATTTAACCTGTCTTACCATCTTGAAGGTGTTCTGGGATAGAAAAGTGCTGAATGTTGAGGGCATATGATGAGATGGCTGATGCACAAAAACTACCGTTGAGGATGGCACAGCCGCAGGGAGAGAACAACAATGAAAAGACTGTTCAACAGAGACAAGTTGATGGTGTTGGAGAAACGGGGTAAGCAGGAGGCAAGATCAGATCTGAGTGAGAAGAGATGGTTATTTATGTATGTTATACCTGGAACAAGATGGCTGGGCAGACCAGACTGGAAGTCCTATCTGATCTGTGCAATGAATGCTACTACAAGAAAGTTTGTTAATACCTGTTTGTTTGTTTGTTTACTTATTTTACATTTGTTGACTACAACAGACCGACTGGCTACATGTCCATTTCCAGAGGTGGCCCGGGGAGAAAAGCTCCAAGATAATTCACATTGAACATTTAGTAAATGTTAGTTTCAAGCAGATTACAGTCATAAGCAATACCAGCATTTAGCACATACAGTACTAACTTATTATAAAACACTTTACAAAACATAACATTATTTTCAAAGGTATACATACATAACATTATGTTCAGGTTTAAGACACACTGAACAGCAGTTATACAACTGACCCTTCCTGAAATGGAGTGGTAGAAAAAAGTTAGAAGTAGTTGAAGGTAAGGCACCTAAGAAATATAGAGGTCACTAGTCAGGGTTAGTGCAAGGACGTAACCAATGAGTTTTGAAGTATTTTTTTGAGTTTGTATTTGAATTGAGCTAGTGAGGGTTCTAGGGTCAAGTCAGCTGGGAGTCTGTTCCATATTTTTCCAACAGAGTTGGCAAACAGAGAGTTCCCAGCTGAGTAGTTGGATTTGTATGTTTGAACTAGGAGTCTAGTGGATGATTGCAGTGGCCGTGTACTGGTGTAGTGGCTGATAATATTTTTTAGTGCAGGTGTATTTTCTGGTTGGTAAAGGACTTTATGTGCCACTATTAGCTGGTTGAACTGCAACAGGTTTGGCAGTTCAAGCCATCCTAGGCATTTATGTTTTGACAGTGGTGTGTCCAGTAGGCTATGCCAGTAGCAAATGTGGTTATAGCAGGATGATAGTTTATTAAGATTTGTTTTGTTTAAGTTGGAGAATAGAGGTGAGGCGTAGAGAAGAGGTGATAGCAGATGGGAAGGGGCAATTGCAGTTCTAGCAAGTGGGGTAAGGAAAGGTTTGCTTCTATAAAGAGAGCCAAGCTTTTTATTAATGGTTTTGATAGACTGATTGATATGTGCATCAAACTTCAAGTTATCAACTAAGAGACCTAGTAGTTTAGTTTGGGCTTCTGAGGAGATGAGGGGAGTGCCATTGTTAGCAGTTATGCTGAAGGATGGCAGGGGGGTCCTGCATGTGGGGGAGAAGAGGAGCAACTTAGTTTTGTTGGGGTTTAGGATTAGATGTTGATTGGAGAGCCATTTTTCCACTGTACTGAAGGTATTTTGGGTTAATGTGAATAAAGTAGCTGGTAAGGTGTCAGAACAAATCAAGGTGGAGTCATCCGCATACTGAATGCAGGTAGCATCAGAAATGATGGAATGAATGTCTTTTAGAGAGTATTTTTCCACATAATTTTGTTTTGGTTTGAGTTGAAATGGAGTAAAGGTAAGGGGGCAACCTTAAATAAGATTGGTGCAATGTGTTGAGAGTGTATGAAAGAAGTATGAATACGTGGTTGGGACAGAGTTGGAGATATGTAGAGAACAATTCTCCAGTCAGGCAGAATGAAAGATGGGCCAGTAGCAGATCATCAGCAACAAGCTGAGGAATAGCATGATTAAGTAAGGGGATCTGTATGTCATAGTTGGCAGGTAGTTTAGAAGTAGGGATCAAGAAGAAAAAATAAGTTGCAGGGTAAAAGGATATTTGGTGGTGGTAGTGGTGCAGTCTGAAAGCTGACAGAGGATGGATAGGAAAGGAATATTTTCTATGAAGGAAGAAAGCTAGGTTGTCCTAATATCTTCTCTGGAATGTAAAGAATGAGGAGGTGGTTTAAAAGGCTAGAGTTTGAGAATGTAGGTAAAACAGGAAGAAGTGAGAGTGTATTTGGGAAAAGTAAGACATAAAATATAGAACCGATAGGTGCTGTTAGGAAGGGGTGTGACTATGAATGCCTATAGAGCAAAGCAGCTTGGAAGGAAGAAAAGTAGCTCAGAACGGTATTAACTGATTAAATGGAAGTTGGGAATTACATTAAAAAACAGGGGTGTTTGTATGATAGTAGTAAACTTGTTTGGGAGGGTTATGGAATAGGCATCACATGTGTAAAAAAAAAAAAAATATATATATATATATATATATATATACAGTGTAATGTATTGGTCAAGAGAAAGGACAGTGGCCAGCTTAGTAAGTGGTTCTTAGAGTGCAAGGACAACTCTGTCTGGGAGATGTTAAAAACTAATTTCTAGCACAGGCAGACACATATCTAACTATATGAAGTTAATACACTGAGGTTCTTCAAGTTAAGTTTGCTTATATTGTACAAAGACAAAATTCTCAGTGAAAATGTTTGGAAATTGGCCCTTGTGGCAGAGCCTTCAGCAGTATCTGGGTCAAATGTAGTGACCCCAGGCTACTGTACAAAGACAAAACTCAGTGAAAGTGTTTAGGAGTCGGACCTTTTTGACAGAGCTTCAGCAGTATCTGAGTTGAATGTAGTGACCCCAGGCTCTGTACTGTGAGGAAGTGAGCAACTTATACCAAGTGACTGCTGCACATGAAGCTATGGGAAAGGTAGGTGTAGGGCAAGTAATGTAGCAGAGATATTTTAACATAATTCTATGGAAAAAGCAATGTGGCAGAGGAGACAGGACACTAGAAAACTGCGGCATACATGAGGGAAGTTGGTTTGTCATTGTGGTATGCCTAAGCCAATGTAAATGAATATATCAGTTCTTCGCAAGGTATTGTTTGTTCCCATTGTAAAGGTGCAGTTTTGCATGGTAGGGAACACCTAAGTATTTACAAGAGTGCTGTATACCCTTGCACCGCTGATACTGTCAAATCCCTGTTTCATCATATCCTATACTGAACAATGCAGCCAAATGCTGTCAATCAGCCTCTTATACAGGTTTCTTGAACATAACTGCAGTGATGTATTATGTACCTTGTACCTGTCCCATTCTACGAATAAGGCTGTTGAGCTGACTATATGCACACACATCTATTTCTCTCTCACTCTACATACACACACACGCACATATATATATATATATATATATATATATATATATATATATAGGATCCGTACTCTTCATCGAATGGCCGTTTCACTGAAAGTGAAACAGCCAAGCACACTTTTGTGAAAGTGCTTTTCATTGAAAAAGCACTTTCGCGAAAGTGTGCTTAAATAAGGATAAAAATGTGGGGAGATGGCTGTTGAGATCGTAGCATAGTGGGGACAAGGAAATATTCCCTTTATACCCATTGTAGTGCGATTTCGTAGTGAGAATATAAAAGTAGGGGGGTGGGGGGCACAGCCCCCCCACACACATGAGGGGTGCAAGGGGGCTTGCCCCCTGCGCAAATGTGAGTACTGTGTTTTTGTTTTTATTTTGTTGTTTTCTACTTTTTTTTAAACACACTTTAGCAAAATTACTTTTTCAGTGAAATGCACTTTCGCTGAAGTGTGTTCGGCCAATGTGATTTCGGGTGTTTCAGCTTTCGCTCAATAGTACGAGATCCATATACACACACACACACACACACACACATATACATACATATACGTATGTACAGAGTCTCACACACATACATACATGGGGACACACATCTTTCAAGCACCCACCTGTCACCTACTTTCTCAATATGCTTTAATCTTCCCCATTCCATGGTCGCTCAGTGGCCACTACCACATGAAAGCTGCTGCTGTCAACATAAGCTTACTGTCTTTGAAAGCCCCCTTTGACCTTAGAGAAGCAGTTACTGATTTTAGCAAAGAGCAAAGGACACTTGGACCAATTCACTTTCTTGTACTCATATTCACCTACTCAGATTAGCTGCTGGGTTGTGTAGCATCATTTTGCATTCAGACCTTCTGGCGTTTTCTCATTCTATCCCTAACCGTACAGTGTCCATTAAGGCCATCTGCTCTGATATTTACAACTTGAAATGATTTCTCAAGCCACTGATGCTGCTATCCTTGTACAGGTCAGCTGCCCTCTGGGCACTCAGCCCCTTCTATGATTGACAACCAAGGCTGGCTCAAGCCTTCCCTTGGCACTAATAAGCTTTTGGATTGTGCGTTTTGAAAAACAAGTCAAAACTGCTTTACAAAAATCTCTTCCTATTGTATTATCAACACATAACAATGGTAAATGTCCTGAAACAATTCAGTTCTATTCAGATCAGAAAATGCAATACAACAATCCTTACAAGTCTGAATTAGATAAAGAGCGTTTAGCGGGTAATCTTCATGTAAAATTGTTTTTAAAATGGCAAGAGCCTACTAACTTTTATTATATCATATGAACCACTAATTACAAAATTACTTTAAAATTGTTCTAAATGTATTGTTGGAAAAATTAAAAAAAACTCTTGAGAGTGGCTTAAAGATGCAGAATTATATTTTTAAAAAATAATACAGGAGTGCAGTTATTGTAGGTTGTAGTACACTACAGCTTTTAATCTTATTTGCTCACTAGATGATACATCACTATAATCTAACAAATTAACTATAATTGGATTTAAGTGCTTCCTAAAGAACAAGGGGAAAAAAACTTTACATTTCAAAATGTAAAAGTAACTTCCCTCAGAGGGCATACCACAAACCTAATAAATACCTGAAAAGAACCTAGTTTTGTCTTACAAAACTAAACTGCCGAAAAGCTGGGAGTATCTGGATGTCCAAATTATGTTACATTCTTGAAATAAGTTCTATCTATAGAAAATAATCAAAAACAAATTCAAGACTGGAATGCATTTATCTGTATCCTATGCAAAAATGAGTGTTTTCCCTGTTACTCAGTCACATTCTCAGAAAACCAATAACACTATTCAGCATCCCTTTATAGTTAAAAGAATAAAAAAGCTCTGTGCTGAAAAAAAAAAACTCATCCAAATGTATTTCTAGGGTAAAGAAAGCAAGGCTGCACAAATAAAATGAGCCTCCACAGCATTTCATGTAGCACCTTTTCAACTTAGCGTTTGAATCTGGCAAAGATCAAAAAGGGCCAATCTTCACTTTAAAGCAAATTATTTGGTTTTGAAGATAAGCTCTATGATGTTACTTTGTCTTATTTTCAGGAAGCAATGAAAGGGTCTAACATTTTCCTGAATGGCGTTTAACATATGAGAACAGTAATGTATTGATGATGATGAAGATTTTACTTTAAGGTAAAAGGACAAGAAAAAAAAAATAAATAAATCTGACATATTTTCTCACAGGATTCAATGTATGCTGAAGTTTATAACGACAAAGAAAACAACATACTGATTTGTAAATACAGTGGTTCATATAAGCTCACAAAACATTTTACCTTCTCAGCATTCTTCTTTTGAGCTTATTACGTGTCATTTTCTGTGTGCAACTTGGTTGTCATTTACTTGGAAAGGCACTGCATAGGTTTGATCCCCTCTGCTTCCATAGGTATACTCTGTAAATTTGACAGACAAACACTCAAGGAAGCAGCACTTTGTCACTTCTGGAAAAAAGGCCCTTATGCACAGTTGGCATGCCCAGGTAACAACCACTAGGCTTTAGTGAACTGAATAAAAAATTCAAGGTGTAATCAGGGAGATCATGCTGGTTAGAGGGTTTACCGAGATATTGCTTCACCTTCATATGAGAACCAGATCTTCAGTCCTGAGTGAGTCTTCTAGATGATGTGAGAAGTAAAGCACATATGCAGAAATATTTAGGAAAGGGATGTCAAGTTGGCCTGCAGATGCAGATAATGCTGCTTAATGCCTCTGAATATGGAATGAAGACCGGTAATACATCACTGCTGATCGTATTCTGTAACTAAGATTAATTATTTCTGCAGATTAAAGACTACCAGATGAGAGGTCATATTCAGATTGAATGAAGCAGCAGCCAGGGGTACAAACAGTGCTAGAACACATTCATACTATTCTGTCTTCCTGTGCATACCCAGTCTTGGAGGTGTTTCTGGGAACTGAAGGATGAGAAGACAGGATTTACAAAACAAAAAAGAATTTGGACTTTACAAAGCAAACTCTACAGTACGGCATTCATTTTTTTATAATGGTACATCCTAAAATGATGCAGTTATGGATGAATACTACATATATTTATATGTTTGTGTGTAAATATGAATATAGTCCTTAATCCTGATGCATAACTTACTGAATGACCTAATTTTAGAATAAAATACCCCAACCTACTTTTCTGACAACCAAAATTCCTAAATGTAAAATATTGAATAGAATGCAAACTACCTCCACTACATATTAAACTAATCTTACAAGAAAAACAACTAATCTCCTTTGGTTAGTAGAGTAAAAAAAATGTTATATATATATATATATATATATATATATATATATATATATATATATATATGGGTTTGAAAAGACAGTAAGAAGTGACTGAAATGCTTTGAATCAACCGTAAGCAAATGAGAAACATTCCACTTTTGTTTTCTTGGATGTAGGGGTAGTGGGAGTGTAGAAGTATTTCATCTTTTGAGACCTTTTTTACTAGGAGTCTCAGAAGAAAACATCCACTCAGAAACCCAGTTCTCTCCCCAGGTGCTAGGTGCCTCATCAGTATCCACTGGTATGTACATCCCCTTCTGAAGAGATCAAGTGTAGTTCTTCCTTGTCTTTACTGAATATGCATCTGGCTCTTGATGACATGATAGACTTCTGACCCTTAGTCCACCCATCGTCAACCTATTTTCCCATTTTGCACATGGGGTCTGGGTGTCACTTCCATAGTGACAATCATCTCAAGCCAAGGTTTACACCACTGGGTGGCTAGCCCTGCTGCATTAGTTCATTTGCACCACTCACTTGTGCACACACTCTCACCTATGGCCAATTTAGTGTGTCCAATTCACCTACTGCATGTCTTTGGAATGTGAGAGGAAACCCACGTGACTGCAGGGATGACATGCAGACTCCACACAGAAGGCAACCTCAGCCGAGAATCGAATCAAAGAACCTCTTACTATGAGGTGACAACTCTAACCACTGCACCACCACGGCCACAACTTCTGTCCCTTCCTGTTTCCCTGAAAAGCAATACTCAGGGGGTCGGAATCAGCCAATGAATGTTCCAAGGGCTCAGACATGGCCATAATGGAGTCATCTATTGAGAGGTGGGAAAGAGGGTATGTCAAAGACGACACTAAATAACTTTCTCTAACTACTTACTTTTTCTTGAAGGTTGGAGAGAGGATGTCTGAGGTACCAACTCCACATCTATATTATGGCATCGAACGGGCTAACTGAATGCCCTTTTATCGACAAATATTAAGCGGAATGCAATAACCCCGAACGGCCACAAAACCCAGGGGAATAAATCAGTGGGCCAATAAAAAACAAAATTTCAGACCATACGAACTGGGGGGGGGGGCCTCCCCCCCAACTAAATATACCAGCTCCAAGATCACACTACAGTAGAGGAAAGGGCAAATCCACGATGACAGCCAAGTGATTTTTTTCCCCTGGGAAAAAAATTTGTTTTTCTGGCTGTTCGAGATTGTTGTATTTCGCTTAATATGTGTCGATAAAATGGCATTTGGTCAACAGCCCATTCGATTCTGTAATACAGACCCCCAACACCATACTCCATAGTAGTCTGCACAGGAGCTTTAGGTTGTTAGTTCTCAACAAAAAGCTTGAGGGAACTAAACCAGCTCCTAAGAGTCTTTGTTTTGAAAGATAAAGAAATGGACCACAACTTGATACTGGACCACAACTGGATGCTATGTGCCTCATTTAAGCAGAAAGGCAGGCTGTGTGGGAGTCTTTATAAGGTATTTGACGTCTGCACAAGTACAAGTCTCATTTCTCAAGACATAAGCAAAACCAAAAATACTTTTCACAGAAAAAGGAAGGGAACCCCCCCCCCCCCAAATGGGATACTCATCTGCCCAGTTTCTCAGCACTAGCCAAGCACTGAACCAATGAGATGCAGCAAACACAGAGTCCTTCTGGAAGCCTCAACAGCAAAAAGTTCTGAATGTCGGTGTCCGCATGATCTTTTTTATACTGGTACTCTTTTGTGCCTCATAAGATGTATGTGCACATGGAATTAGTCCTGAAGCTTTGGAAACTGTCTGGATATCCAATCCTTGGCAGGATACATCCCATATTGCTTAGGCTGCTGCAACAGTCATTTAATGATGAACATCTAATGCTACCATCATACAAAATTTGTTTGATTTGTCTACATAGTTGTACTGTCAGGGGAAACATGCTTCAGTAGGTAATGTGCAGGGCTGTGGGGTTAGAATTAACTAACATGTACAGATTCACCTGACCTGCACTATCTTACTTTTCTGTGCTAATCCTAATTCTAGCTCTTCTCTTAACTCCAGCTCACACCGTAACATCCAAAAATCCCTTTCCCTAACAGTTCCCCTAAAACAAGTCACTAGGACACATGCTCCAAACAAAAGCCCAACACAAAACCTTTCCCCGTGAGCAGCCCTTACTCTAATGTTATCACACATACACTCCCACCCCAACATCATTCACATACCACTTTCAGCAAAATGTCTGCTTGAAAAATAATGCCACAGCTCACTTTTTCCAGCAAATATACATGTGGCACTGTGAACTGTGTGTGTACAGCTGCGATGGTGCAGCGGTAGCGTTGTTGCCTCACAGCAAAAGGTTCTCCCGTTCGATTCTCGGCTGCAACGCCTTCTGTGTGAAGTCTGCGTATCCTCCCCGCAGTCGAGTGGTGTTCAAAAGACATGCGTAGAATGGGCGTGCCTTCGCTGAAGGTTGGACGTCAAGCTGGCACTTCGGCACCTGTAAAAATCTACTGCCAATCATTAGCAGACCTGAGTTCCGCTGTGGCGACCCCTAACTGGGAAAAGCCGAAAGAAGAACAAGTGTGTGTGTGTGTGTGTGTGTGTGTGTGTGTGTGTGTGTGTGTGTGTATTTAAGTATGTATGTACATTTGGGTTCAGGGCACTTGGTCGATTGACCAGCTATGATGACATCTGTTTGGACAAAACTATGTGGTCAATGCAAACAGATGGTGGACAGGTGTGGGAGATGGATAATTCCTGTGTAGGGGAATAATCTCTTTCCATGTGAATTGTGCCATCTTAGAGTTAGTTTGTATAATAAGCAGAAGGTGGAGGAGGACTCGCCTACCTCTGAAAAAACACTTGCATTTACTTGTGTCACTTGTTGTTTTGACACACTAATATTGATATTGTGGATGTTGGCATAGCTGGTTGTTCAGTAA
The DNA here is from genome assembly GCF_019279795.1 of Protopterus annectens. Taxonomy (NCBI): domain Eukaryota; kingdom Metazoa; phylum Chordata; order Ceratodontiformes; family Protopteridae; genus Protopterus; species Protopterus annectens. The sequence continues at coordinate 156,498,447 of NC_056746.1, read as the reverse complement.
GCTGCCCAATGCCCATTTACATATAAATGCACGCGCGCACACACACACACACACACACACACACACACACACACACACACACACACACACACACACACACACACACACACACACACAGAGCATGTGTGTATGGACACTCTGCATGTGTTCCAGTCTGGCTTTAATTGTAATAGAACTGCCAAAGTCATGGCACCTTTACTGAATATGAGAACTACCTTTAGTTTGTGTCCGTTACCTCAGTTTCCTTTACACAAACACAAACACAAACACACAATTGTTTAGTCTACAGTCTCCCTGCTCATTTTTCAAACACCAGAAATGTCTTGCCTTGTATGATGATCAAATTAGAAATAACTACACTTGGTGAACAAACTGGATCCATAAGGAATTTTACTTTCTCTGACTTTTTGGTGGGTTAGCTTCAATCGAATGTGCAACTGCAATACAAAATAAGACAAACTGAAAAGGCACACAAGGCACCCTCCTTTGAGATTGCTGCATTACAAGAAACTTATTCCTTCTTACTTGAGTTGGCCTTTATTTATTTAATCTGGAAATGTACACAGGGCCACTGCACAGCAAACTTCAAGTGGTAAGTCAATACATGTCTCCACCGCAATGAAAACTGCCTTCAGAGATTCTGTACCTGATAAAACTGTCACCCTTAAATAATGGAGCTAATATTCCTCAGTCAAAGTATGCATGGCTATACTCTAATAACAGCTGTTTTATGACAATTCAGATGTAAACATGTAAACAAGTGAAAGCAGTGGAAGTCCAGTTAGTCAAAGTCTTCAAAGGCAAGGCCATCTGAGGGCCAGACTTGCATATAAAGGGAACATTGCTCCCCATTGCTGTCAAACTAGCATCTTAAGTAAAAGCAACAAGATCACTACAGAAACCTAAAATGCAGCTGTAGGTATATCACTGTGCCTATATTTTAAAATAAAATAAATTAAGATACAAAGACTATTTGTCCACTTACACGAGATGAGTCCTTGAATGGCTTTGCTGAATGACAAAGTATTTCAACATTGTTAATATATATCTGTGTTGTCTTTCTGTATGCTAACTTGCATTTAATAAGCAGTAGTGTCTGCTTACTGTATACCATGCTTAGGTATTATCTGTATATGCGGTAATACCTTTTACATAATTTAACTTGCTGACTTCGCTTCTACCCCTGCTTAATATGCTACACTGGATTAGTTCACTTACCTTACTTATCAAATAAGTAATTATCTGCATTGTGATTTCATATACCAAATTGTCTATATGTGTTTCTACAAAATTTTGAGCATTTACTTGCATTTTAACTTTTAGAACATTTGAACTGTGCTACAAGTTGCCATGAACTATACAAAAGGTTATGATCAGGTCGTCATTCATAAGCAGCTTTTATGTGCTCCAGACACAGATGCCAAGAAATTCAACTGAAGCGATAAGCTCAAAAAGTGAATCTTGTCATTCCTATCGTGAAGTCATAATAAAGGATTATCATCAGTGCCCAGCCATAATTCTTTGTAGTGCACGGTGCTTTAGCTGCTACACCTGCAACCAGGTAGAAGAAGAAAAAAGTGTAGGAACATGAAGTGTTTTCCCAGCTTTCAAAGCCTTTGAAAGGTGATAAAGCAGTTAGCACTGTCACACAAACAGCAGGCTGAAATAAATTGCTCTTCTGTAGAATTAATAGCTTTAAAAGCTGTTGTCACTTCATTCTACCACTTTTTCTGGTAAGAAGTGTAGCAGAGTGATGTTCTAACAGCTTTTAAAAGCTGTTTTACCTACTGTTATTTCCTGGCCAACACTGCCTGCTGTCAAATCCTTAATCTTAACAGGGTTTAAATGCATTTAAAAAAGGCTTGTTAACCCCCTTTTCTTCTCTTTTTTTTTTCCATTTTAGGAGCATAACAGTGGCACTACAAGCACAAAAAAAAATAAGGAAGTCACAGAAGGAGGTAAGGTCATGATTTAACAAGCTTCACCCTTCAGTTATAAGTCGAGTTCCACAGTTTTCATTTGCATACTCTATGACATTAAATAAGTCACTTATGCTATAAATCATACACATCTACTACTATACAGAGAAAGAAACCTACAACTTCATGCATTCATTCTCTTACTTTATGGTGAAAAGTGCACGCTTCTCAATTACCGAATTTTATTCTACCGAAATTTTCAAATAAGAAATTTTCATAATGTAATGTTTTCATAAACAAATGACATAATTTAGTAATTTCATATACATGATATGAAAATGCACAGTCCTTAGCAACAAATATACAAGAACTATAAAACACCTAAGTAACAGGTATGCACAGTCATTAATGTAAGTTTCAACACTGCTGCAGTCCAGTAATGTCTATTCTATAAACTATTCATATTTACATAGTCTAAAAGCACACCTTTCTCATGTCAGACAATATGACTTTATATTTTATATTTCTTCCACTTCTGATATTAAGTCCATAATATGGAGATCTGTCATCACACAACCATTTCTGACTAAAATGCAATACACAACAACCTTAGCAGCAAGGTTAACTGTCATGTAAGCATAAAGCCAGTGTTCAAAAAATAACCCCTGGCCCTACCTGCTGCTATATCAGTTCTTAACATAAAAATGCTATGTAACCAAATGTTCAAGCCAAATCTCTGCATACCTGTAATAATAATAATAATAATAATAATAATAATAATAGTAATAATGAATCTGTTTGACTTCAAAGTCCCCCCTCCCCCCAAAGATGCAACAGTTGCAGGAGCAGTAGTCAGGAAATGCTGACATCCCTAAATTCTTCAAAATTAGAGGAAGCTTTTAAGTTAAGGTTTTAAATTTACTTTGAAGTGGTAAGTTCTAACAACATATCTAGCTGCCAAGTACTCCCCAAGTCCTGTAGACATGAACTTCAACTTCACCTAAAGTGAGTGACCTCGGCAGACAGGGTCTATATCACGTTGTCAAACTCTTAAATGTTCGAACGTCATATCGTCGACACTATATGATTGAACATTTAAAAGTTCAAATGTTACAACGGAGATCTGCATACAGTGCGGAATGGGAAGATTTTCCTTTTCTGCACTGTTGTGTGATCTCGGAATTGGTATATTTAAAGAGCGGGGGGGTGTGGGAAACCATTCAGGTAGGTTTTTTCTTTGGTTTACTTTTTTATTACACTTTCAAACTTTTAAATGTATGATCATATGGTGTTGACCATATGACGTTCGAACTTTTAAAAGTTCGATTATGTACTATAGACGCAACAGACACACTAGATTGACTGTCTGACTCCATTTACATTAGAAACTGCCAAGTAGATTTCCAACTATATAATGCTGAGGACTCAATATATACATTAGAAGCTGCCGGGTGGATTTCTAACTATCCATATAATGCTGAGGATTCACTATTCCCCTAGGTACATAGTCCTCATGATACTGGTGTCTGACTTTCTTCTTTTATATGAACAGTATTTTTTATGGACTTTATGGATGCCACCTATTTTATTATTATTATTATTTTTTTTAATTGACAATCAGTAATTTTGCTGATGGTTGATCACTAAGGATACAACACAGACTACTCTTTCAAGTATGTATAAAACCTGCAGTAGAAACAATGAGGACAATGAAGTACAGCTTCCACAAAAAAACACATGATATGCAGGGATAAAAAAAATGATTGTAAAAAGAGAGGAGGAAGGTGGGGCTGCTTAAAATGCAACTTGACAGATCAAAAAAGAAAGAAAGAATGGCAGAATAGAGTACAGCCATAATGAATTTTCAATATCCTCTCTATCTAATTTGTGGTAGCAGGAACCAATGCTTATGACCAGTAATGCACATAAGATGAGAAACAATACTGTCTGGGATGCCAGTCCAGTGGAGAATGAAAACACACACAGACACTTCTAGGGGCACAGCCTACATGTCTTTCTGTAGTAATCGGTTGTTTGGGACCATTCTTTTGTAGTTCACTGTTTAAAAGTTTGCTTGTTTGTTTGTTTAATTTAACTGTGGAGGCTGCCCTAAAAAGTGCTAGCCTGTGTAACTAATTTATCACTGTTTCTGCATTTTCTGTGTGTTTCTACCAAAAACAAAAATAATCCTTGTTTTCCGCCTTCCTTGACTAGTTTAGACCAGTTTACAGGCATTGCTGTATTCTGTGTTGTAGTTCCTGTGTTGTCCATTACCTTACTTGGATAGAAGGAAGTTTCTTTGCTCACCAGTGGGAGTGGGAGTTCACTGTTTAAAATTGCTGCGTTTGCATGGGCTTTTGGCGGTTTTATAAGCGCGCAGCACGGTTAAACTTTTTCTTATACAGTTCTAGCATGTAGTGTGGGTATTACTGGGCGTAGTCTCATGACCTGAGACGCCCTCCCTGGACTATGAAAAAGAGACAGAGGAGCTCTCTCCAATTATGTAGCCCAGGCTGGTATGACCCTGAGCAGCATCTATACACTACTAACCATAAAAACTGGTAGCATGTAGTTACAGACCCTCCCACCTCCAAGAACAAAGAACAGCTCAGCCTTGAAAGACATGAGGATATGAATGTATCACAAAAAAATACCATCATTGGGGAGACTTCAACTACCCAAACATAGATTGAGTACAACAAAATGCTCCACACCAAGTATACCCCTCACTAGTGAGATGACCACCAATTAAAATCACCCCCTGGATACATATCCCCACCCCCCCCCCACAAAAAAGACCACAGTGAAAAACTTCAAAAGCAGACTTCACTCTTCTCAGTGGATACCACAAACCACAAACCCAATCCAATGCCTGCTTTCTATGGACATCTCCAAGAATGCATGGATCATAATCCCAAAAACAAATCAAGTCTCTCCCCCCACCAAAAGCCTGCTGTCTGGGTGAACCTCAAACATAAAACAAAACAAAAAAAAAGAAGACTGCTACGCCAGAGTCAGAGGAAATCCCCCAAAAGGAAGACATCATCACATTACATTAAAAGAAATGTCCTCTCCTAAACAAAAACATCCACAAAATCTCTGTCATCTCAGATGTGTCCAAGTGAGTACCGCCCTAAAAAACAAAAAGAACACAGCATCAATGGGGACCTGCGGTATCCCGGGGTGTGTGTTAATGAACTCCAAGAACCCTTCTTACTGGGGATATGTACCTGAACACTGGCGTACAGCAACAGTGGTCCGATGGGTTGCAAACTGACTAAAGGACAGCCAGTCACAAGTGGTGTCCCCACAGGGATCTGTCCTGGGACCCTCTTGTTCGGCATTTATTTCTCATCATGAAGGATTCACATCCAGATCCAAGGATGTAGTACTATACTATGAAACTATGAAATAATTCACCTATGTTCATGTCCCTAGGAGGAAAATGGAGCCACCAGGCAACAGTTACACAAACACAGGGATGATGTACAGAGCACAAACAGAAGGAATCACGGACAGGAAATTGATAAGACAGCCAAGTGCTATGAGGCAGCAACAGTAACCACAATGAACAGTGAATAAGCACTCATTCATGCTGACTGCACAGATGCACCACTGTTCAATGTGAGGTAATGGGATACTAGGAAATATGAAGGAGCACTTAAATTGCAAGTTTCATGTCCTGTACTAAAAAATTGTAAAATTAACAATGCTACAGTCATCACATGAAATACACACAAAAAAAGTGTCTGTCAGTATTTTATTCAGTGTTAACACTCTTTTATTTATTTATTTTTTTAAATTATCCTACATAATGAACAAAAACAGAGAACATTTTGAACATTCCACCTTTTATTCTGAAGGTGATTTAAAAGAAAAAATGTGAAAACTGCCATTCAGGCCAGAAAAACAAATAATTTGGTCTCGCTCTGCAAAATGAAGTTGTCACATTTATGAGGTAATCTTAACAAATGACTGTGTTGTATGTTTCAAATCAAATTACTGAAAAACATCAAACTTACAAGCCCATACTCTGCAATTTAAACAGCACCATAAATGTGGTAATGTTGAATATATTAGCTAGATGTTTTTAACATGTTCATTTTATACTTTTTCCCTGAGAAACGGCAGTAATAGGAATTTTTAAATTTCATCTAACAACTGACTTGCACATAGAGAAATTACCACTCAGAAATGTTTACTGTCAGAGGCAACAATGAACGGGTAGGTACTACGGGTCCCAAAGGCAGCCGGCTGAAAAATCTGCTATAAAAATAAAACAAAATGGCCAAGTTATGGTCAGTGTCTGAAATGTACAATGACCTACAATGATGTCAGTTTGAGGGAAGCAGCTGAAAGACACGTGTAGCTCTCATTAAGGGAAATTGTCCAAGTACTCCATGAGTAAGTGGGGTTGTAGCGTGGACAGTTTCACAGAGGAATAATTAGATATTATGGAAATTAAAACAGCTTTTTTTCCTTCATTTTGAGAGACAAGAAAAAAACAGTATGCTTCAATTTAGGAATGGGTTACTGGTGTAACCGTACACTGAGCTGCTATCAAATCTCTTAAAAGAGAAAGCATATTTGGAAGCATATGGTAATGAAATGGCAGGGGTATATCCTCTTATTTAATCCACACTTCTAGATTCATGACAGTATAATTTCATGTCAACAATGGGACACTCAGAGTCAGAACCCAAAAGATTCCTGTAGTGGGGAGGCAGACAATGGGATAATTGGGTATTATCAATGCAATGTACTGATAATAAATGAGTTGGGGGGACAACAACCCTGGTGGAAGAGGATGCAGATGTTGACATAAAAAAGCTAAGCAGACAGAGAACATGACTGAAGAATCCAAATATACCACTCTGTTGCAGAAATAACTAAATAGCATAAGAGGCAGGTATGCACTGGGAAACCCCTACAGTTGTAATCATCTGAAGTACATACACAGTGGGCAGTGAGGTTTTTTTTATATATATATATTTATTTTTCATCTTAGAATACTCTCAGGTACTGTTTAATATGATATTTTTCCAATATTTTGGTTATAAGATCTGACAGACTAGGGACCCTGGTAAAAGGGGACGGAGTGCTGCAGTGGTAATGGATATGGAAAGTAAGTACTGCAACAGTAGGAGAAGAAATGAACTACTGTGCATAGTTTAAGGTACACAACTGAAAGTGTAAATTGTCTTTTCTGTCAGCATATGCACTGCCTAGGTGTTGCTTTGCTTGACTAAAACTGCTCAGTGGACAGTTGTTCTTCTCAAAGCTGACTGTGCAAAGGGAGAGAGGACTGAAACGGAAATCATTACTCAAACATCAGTATCATTTCTTTATCCCTGCCCCTCCCCACATACACAATAATGGATACAGATATCATGCTAACTATTCATAAAAGTGAATGCAGGCTAAGTTCATGTTAGCAAACAATAAGCAATGCAAGTATCCAAACATATCCTGGAAGTGTTGCTATCAAAATCTGATTTCAGCATTAAACTAGACATGAAATATGTTTACTGCCTCAGTCATCAGTACAATTTTAAATAAGCTCCATGGTGACTGCAACTCAGAAAGGAAAAAGAAAAAGCTCTTCAATGCAGCAGTCCTGACAGAATGATAGAAATGTTTGCTTTATTACACTGTCATAAAAAACAGGCACGGACAACATGAGTTCTTCACCTGCTGACATTAAGACCAAGTTATGTATCCTCACCACCATCACGGATCTAGGCAGGGACAATGTGACAGAAGCACAAAGAATAATCCACATTGTTTATAGATGTATTCATGCGTACATGGATGTTGTGTTCTCAGTGTGCATATCCTTGGAGACTTACCAGAGCATGTGTCTCTGACCATGTGGCAATGCAATGACAATCTAAGGTGGTTGGTGACTGTACAGCAGAAATGAAGGTAGTCCCTAATACATATAATCCCAAGACGTGATACGTACTTGCCACTTTTTTTCTTTTACAAAACTTTATTAGTATTGGGATCCCCAGTCAGGCATTAGTTTTCAAAGAGGTGTGTTCCAGGCATATACTTTCAAAAAGAACTCCATAAAAACAGTCTTATATAAAAACCACAAAGGAGGTCACATCTAGGTAACCTATAAGAAACAGAATACAAAACATTTCCTGAAATATTCTTGAATACTTCAGTTTTTCCCTCTGTGACTTTTCTAATACTTATTTCCCCAACATTTTCAAGTTGTTTCCTGTAGCTTACTGGACAACTAAAAATGGTACACTTTATTCAATAATGCACTGAATCTACAAGATATGAACTAATACAGTGACTTCCCTGGTGTGAATACACATGCCTTTTAGAATTTGCTGAGCTACACAATATTGTTTTCCTGACTTTCAAAGGTTCACAGTTGCCCAAGTTTGAGCTGTCGTTTACCACTGTCCCTAAGCTTTAACAAAAGTGTCATTTTTAATCATCTTTCAATTTATTATGTAATCATAATTTATGCCCTTTTGCCAAGTCCAACTTATTACAGCCAAGTGCATCTTCAGGCTTTTCTGCATATACCTCCTACAGCTCCTCTAGATATCAAATATTTCTTGTTCATATTTGCATTAATAATTCCAAAATCATGCTACATACAAGGTATCAATATTTTATCTTGAAGCATACATGATGGCAAACTGTATTGATATTTGACCTCTGTCAACGAGTGTTTGTTAGAATTGCAAGGTGGTAACTTCATTCTCTTAAAGGCTCAAGCCAGTCCCACTGGGAGTTAAAGGTACACACTCAAAGAGCTGTACCATTTGTTAACAGTCTGTAGACTTAACCATCAGTGAGTAAACAAACATTCACTGCTGCTTAAATTTGTGTGAAGCATTATCTGTTGGTTCAGTGAGATGTAATTTCACTAATGACAGTTTCCATAAAACGTGTTAACCTGCCTTGAGGCTGTACAAACTCAGGGTAGGTGATATTAAGTAAAAAGACATAAGCATCAGAGGGGGATGTGGGAAGCATCCCCCCACTTCACTCAAAGCTTTAGTTTCTCTGCTATATTTTTCTCAGTTTAGCAGAAATGATCTTCCATGGGCCCGAACCTCACTGAATGGTAATGTGTGATCACTTTGTTGATTACTGACATCTTACTTGTAGAATTTCTGCTTTTCAACAGACTGTTAAAGAATGCCTCGTTACTGCTTTCAACCTGGCTTCTTAGTTAGATCAGGAATATTTGATAAAAATCGTAAGCAGTTTGTACACTTTATTTGATTTTGACTTGTTCTAAGGCAAATATAACTTTTGACAGACCAGTAGTATCTCTCTTTTTCTGTCAATTTTTTTTTTTCATTTTATGATTCCTGCAAATGGCACTTTTGTTGAATTTGCCTGTACATTTCTGTCTTACTAATACCTATGCAAGAATGCAGATGCTAATAAAACCGAAGAACTGCTTGACAACATTCATATTAAGGTCGAGGATGATAGCAGCTCAGACTTTTTTTCTTAAATTTGCCATTTACTGAATCCTAGAATCCACTGGCAAACATTTATTAGTATTAGCCTTGGAAGGACGATGACAGAGTCCGATTTCATTTTTACATTAAAAATGATGGTATCATGATCGCTGTTAATAACAGACATTACCATCATGGGTGAGGAGCAGAAAGGGTCTATATTTGTCAATATTATATTTAATATACTGCCATCTCTAGCTGACTTTTGTGCTGTTTGTTCCAAACTGTTTTTAGTAAAATAATGAATACTTGGGTATATTTACTTGATACTGAGTATTTTATCCATTCAATGCATGTGTAATTAAAACCTGAACTGTCATCATGAAATCCTCCCGGTGAGTGGGAATAATATATGATGTACAGTAGGCTGCTATAACTATAGTCAATATCCCTGAAATTAATTATTGCATGAGCAATTTCTGGCACTTGTTTTCTCAGCTTTAGGCATTTAGTTGTTCTCTTACAAATACTGCGACACAACTATAACTATTGTTTCTACAATAATGAAAGGAGATATGTTATGGAATTTGTAATACCATTATAAATCTTTAAACAATATTTCAGTAATGGTACAGACATCAACATATTCCAAAACAAAGAAATTCCAGCTTCAATTCTAATAGCTTTATCTGGTCTATTTCTCAATTTTTGGGTGTTAAAGAGGTTTAAAAAAAGACCGTGTGGATGGAAAAGGTCCTATTCAGTACTTATATTTCCCAGGGAGAACAGTGAAACCTAGAAGGTACAAAGTACTTTGGCAGGCTGATCATCACTCCAGGCAGACAGGCAACAAATTCTCTGAGTATAACATCATGTAACTGGCACTGACTGACATCCAGAATTTAGTGCTAATAGTCTGGTGCCACATAAGAGGTTCTCTGGTTCGATTCTTGGCTGGCATGCCTTCTGTGCGGAGTCTGCATGTCCTCCATGTGGTTGCGTGGGTTTTCTACGGGTGCTCCGGTTTCCTCATTGTGCCTAAAGACATGCTGTGGGTCGACTGGACACACTGAATTGGCCATAAGTGTGTGTGTGCCTGTGTAAGGTTGGGCATTGGTCTGGCAACTCCACTGCCAATCATTCTGCTTACCGTTGTTCCACTGTGGCAACACCAATTGGGAAAAGCCAAAAAGAGGAGGAGGAGGAGGAGGAGAAGAAGTCTGGCACCACATGATGTAACGGGAAGATTTTATTAAGTAGATGCATCACATTAGCTCTCCAAATAGCTCTTCAAATAGAAGACCTTTGTAAACTGTTTACTCAGATGCAAATAATGGCCATGCCATAGTTTCCCTTGATCATCATTTGATATGTCCCTAAATTTGGCTTCATGCAGACATGGCACTGTCACAAACTGCACACAAAGCTCAGTGTGGTATGTGTCTGTTTTAAACAACAGTCTCTCTTATGGACTGAGCTGCAGCTATGTCAAATGATGTCCTAGGCATAGCTTCCATCTGGCAACCATCAACTAAAAAATAAAAGTCCTTATGAATTGGAGTTAAAAAAGAAAGAAAAATGGAAAAAAAAACAGAGAACTTCTTCACTTCAAAGGTGGGTCAAATAGCTGCTATGCACCCAGATAATAGAACTCTTTGCTAGTCCTAATACACACACATACACAAATATACTAACACACACACACACACACACACACACACACACACACAGACAAGGGATCCATCCCTAACTTGCAAGTCTGCAAAGCAGTAATTGAAATCCCACTGTCTGTAGACTTGCAGTCAGGGACAGACTGGCACCTCTTATAAGCTCTGCTGATACTGCACCCCTAAAGCAAGCCACAAACTGTGAGTGTAAACTATTACAGGTGACTGTCATTGTAAAAGAGCCACTGAACTGTCCCTGTAAGCAGTGACTGTCATTTAAACAGCTTTGAACAGCTGTGATCACAATCATGGCTGCTTAAATGATTGCATGTCCTGCTTGTAGGGGTTGATCACACATCCTAACAGCCTGCATCTGCAGCAAGAACTCTCGTTGCCCCATCATTGACAGAGTTCTAAATATCTGTTTTCAAATCTGGTTTGCTTCAATTTTAACTCAGTTGTTATGACCTCCCATAAGTGCCACAGAATGTTTTTTTTTTTTTTTTTAAACAAGAAACATCTTCATTAAATTATCACTTATAACATAGGCAATCATACATTTATATAAATAAAAACAAACCATAGTGACATAATTTTAGTTGCAAACATTATACATCACTTATAATCTACCCAATCATTGTCAGTCAAACATTACCTAGCTCATTTAAAACCTGCCTTCTTTTAAACCGCATTCCTCTCCTGAATGTATTATTCCCACAATTCCCATGTTTTCCCATGTAATTTGCTCCTACCCTTTTCTAAAGATCCCATTACCAGTTGTTTTATCTCTGTTAATATTTTCACTACTTCTACTACAGTTGGTTTAGACTTTGATTTCCATTCTTCTAGTAACTGCTTTTCTGGCAGCCACCATAATCAGACTCAGCAAAGCCTAACTATGTCTAGGCAATTCTGATTCTGTATCATAGCTCAGAAAAATAATTTCCCTAGTTGCCCCATTTGCTCACCCAATATCTCTGATAGAGTAGTCTGCAGGGAATCTTTAAAGTATGCCAACTCATTACACTCCCAGAAAATATGTTCTCAGTTACCTCTTTCTTCCCCATCATACCTTCAACGTTTGCTATCTACCCGAGGAAAATTGCTCTGGAGTCTGCTTGGGGTATAAAAATATCTAAGTCAACATTTCCAAGCAAAAATCCTAAATCTTCTAGATTTGTTGCATATTTAGGAAACAAACATATCCAATAAATACATAAATAAATAAATTATGAATTATAAATGCAATATCCAATTACTGTGCCTCTGCTGCCTTTTACTACTACTCTCCTACACTGCTCTCCCTTTATATTTTCCCTCCTTCCGTGTCTATTTTCTTTGAGCTCTCTATCTTCCTTAAACTCTCCCTTTTTATTTTCCCTCTCCTTCTGTGTCTATTCCTTGAGCTCTCTACCTTCCTACTATACTACCTCTACATCTACCCCTTAAGCTCTGTATTACCTACTACACTACTAGCATGTTTCTCCTCCTCTCCTGAATAACTCCCTTGTACTTCTTCCTCTATTCACCTGCAACTATAACCTCCTACAGAACCTAATCCTAGATTCTCTCTCCTCTCATTTTACAGTTCCTCTCACCAGAAGCTCCCTCCCTACCTCAAAAGCCTACAGAATACCTCCTGCAATTACCTCTGACATTTCCTTGGAGCTGCCGGCTAAAATTGGGCTAAAGAATTACTGTGAAGACTGCCCTAAAGTAAATATTGTGAATGTAGGTAGCCTTAAACCAACTACTGTCTTTGTAACTACCTACTTAATAACTCTTGCATTTTCTTTAACTTCCCTTGCAAGTGATTCAGCAGCCTACCGTGGACCAAATGAAAATACACCCCCCCCCAGGTCAACTGAGTCCTAGATATTTCTCTCAGTGAAGGTTAGGTGTCCTGCATCCCCTTCTTGCTTGCTTTCTTCTATTTCACCACTAGGTGGCAGCACCTACCAACCACAAGATGGTACATCTTTTATCTTACTTGGCTCCTCTCCTATGAAGCTGACTAAATAGCTTAAAGAGCCAGTATTATCATTGCCAATATCCTAGTAATTTACCCCCTGAACAGAATCCCACAACTAATTTGAACTCATTATTTTCATTCCTGAAAGTTATTTATCCTTACCTAATTTTACATCTACTATACCTGCTTACATTTCTATCTCTTTTGCAGTGGCTGATACTTTTTCTGCTGCTGGGTTTTCTTTCTGTTCTTCCCCGCTCCGTTGCCCTGCAGGCTCACTCCGCTCCTCTACCCTACCCCCAATTCCTACCCACCCCCACTACCTCTACACTTATACCCACATAGCCACACCTACTTCCTCTCCAACTACTTAACTCCACCCCTTCCTCTTCCTATCCCCTCCCCTTCACCACAAATCCCACTTTATCCTCAGCCTTATTCAATACACCACACATCCCTCTTCTTCCTTAGTGTTAACCATATAACTCTCAAGGAACTTAAACATGTCTTCAAAATACACATCCTTCTCAATTCAACTACTTCTCTTACTGAACATAACCTTCATCTACTACCTTACCCAGCCTAACACCCTAACTCACATCCCACTCTTTCACATAACTTGCTCTCTCAACACAGCTCACTCCAACACAGTCATACCAATATTTCCTACACTTTATCCCATCAACCACAATCTATGCTTTCGTTACAAGCTTATCTCACCTTATAAAACCTCAAGTCCCACTCTACCAACCATATCCCCCACAACTCCTATTACTTATGAAAAAAACCCAAACACATCTACTGCATAAGGCAACTTCTAACATCTCTACTATTATCTGGGGATGTACACCCTAACCCAGGCCCAAACATCTCCCTCTCTACATCTAAATCCATCCTACTAGCATCCCTCAATGCACAAAACTTAGCAAACAAAGTTCAGGGGGTAAGTTACCAGGATATTGACAGTGATAATACCGGCTCTTTAAGCTATTTCGTCAGCTTCATAGGAGAAGAGCCAAGTAAGATAAAAGATGTACCGTCTTGTGGTTGGTAGGTGGTGCTACAAGCCTGGCTACACCATAACAAACTAGACATCTTAGCCATATCTGAAACCTGGTTAAAACCACATATAAAAGATGTGAAGATAGTACCACCTAACTACTCCATTATCAGAGCAGACAGAACCCCAAAAAAGGTGGTGGAGTAGATCTACTCTTCACATCCTCTCTATGCATTACTCCCTACAATAAAGCTATTCCCCAATTCAACAATGCAGAATTAATACTAGCCCAACTTCATTTAAATAAACACAAAAATATATGCATAGCCTCCCTTTACACTCCCCCTGGCGACAATATCTCTGTACTTGAAGATATCCTCTCCTGGTTTTCTACCAATATAGCTAATGAAACCATCATCATGGGAGACACCAACATTAATTGGTCCTCCATTCAATCTCATACCCCCTCCCTGAACATCAACCTGTATAACGACTCTCAACTCCACTACTAGGCCCTCTAAAGACTTCACTACTGGCAGTATTCTAGACTGGATCTTAGTCTCTCACCCCCACTACTACCCTGATAGTGGAACTCTTCTTGACTCCCTTAGCGACCACCTTCCCATCTTTGCTACACGTCTTCCTTCTCCCTTACAAGTTACCCATAATTACATCACTTCCAGATACCAAAAAAACTTCAACCCAGAAGCCTTCTCTGACTCCCTAAAATCACTTAACTGGTGCCCCCCAAGAACTCTACCCCTAGAAAATGCTATCGCTCACTTTAATTCTACTTTCCTAAATCTTTTAGATACTCATGCTCCCTTAAAAAACAGAAGAATAAAAAACAAAACTACCCCCTGGCTAACAAAAAGCACACTAACAACCATGCGACTTAGAGACAAAGCCTGGGCACGCTATCAAAAGCACAAATCTCCCACTACCCTCCATGAGTACACAACTCTTCGTAACACGGTTAAAAAGCTTATCACAGCAGACCATCAAAACTACTTCTCCTCACTTCAAAGTAAACATAAAAATGACCCACAAAAATTCTTAAAACCTGGTATAACTGAAAACCCTAACCCAAATGTACAAGACAATGATCTTGCCACCCAATTTAACTCTTTTTTTTTATTGACTGTTTTTCCAAACTAAACTCTTCCATCTCTAACAACTATCCATCTCCTACTTCCACTTGTCCTCTCCCAACACCCCCATCTCCACTCTATCATTCTATAACCTCTCAACCCCCTACATTCTCCCTGAAACCAATCCCTACTTCTACCATAAAAAACTCCTGCAGATGCTAAATCCATGCACCAATGCCCCCGATAACATTCCCTCACATTTCCTCAGCATAGCTGCTGATGCCATCACCCTCCCAATTAGTATCCTAATCAACCGCTCTATCCAAGAAGGTCATGTTCCACAACTCTGGAAAAAGGCTTTTATCATTCCCCTTCACAAAGGAGGTAATAATACTAACATTACCAACTTCCGGCCCATCGCCATCCTCTCTCCTATTTCAAAAATTCTAGAGAAATGTATCCATCTTCAACTCCTTCCCCATTTATTAGACAACAACCTACTAACTCCTACTCAACACGATTTCCGACCTAATCATAGCACTATGACAGCCCTCCTATCATTCCTTGAAACTGTGAATAAAGCTAGAGATTCTGGTCTCACTGTATCTACCATCCTACTCGATCTCTCCAAGGCCTTTGACACTATATCCCATAACCTACTACTTACTAAACTTTCTAAGCTAAACCTATCACCTTCAACTCTCAATTGGTTCACCAGCTATCTCTCAAACAGGCAACAAGCTGTCAAGTGGAAAAAAAGCCACCTCCTTCTTCCTAAACACCCCCACAGGTGTCCCACAACGTTCCATATTAGGCCCCCTCCTCTTTAATATATTCATTGATGATTATTACCACTCTATCCCCTATGCTAACATCATCCAATATGCAGATGATTCTACAATCATCTGTGCTGCCTCTTCCATCCCAACTCTCCTAAAGCTAACTCAAGATGCCTTCTCCACCAAAGAACAGTGGATGAAAGACAACCATCTTGCACTTAATGCAGCTAAATCAAAACTAATGATATTTACCCCCTCTAAAACCAACACATTTGATAGACAACTATTCTCAATCACCAGTCAAAATAACACACCACTTGAACTGGTATCTGAAACCAAACTACTAGGAGTTCAAATCGATGACAAGCTTAAATTTGACTCCCATCTACTACTAAACATTAAAAAAAAACCACCTAAAACTTGGCCTGCTCTACTGACACAAGCAATACCCTCGCCAGCTACCAAGCTTACTCTCTCTACCACATTTCTCTTACTCTCCCTTCTCTATGGTGCCCCTCTTTTAACAAATCTACAATCATCTCTCAAAACAAAACTATCCACTTGTTATAATAAAATAGCCAGATTCACCATTAGCACTAAATCTTCAACCCATCACTGTGCACCACTGCACAAACTAAATTGGCTTGAACTTCCCAACTACCTCTCCTATACTCGACTCACCTATGCTCACAAACTCATTTTTCAGCCATCCCTCTGTTCCTCCCTGTCCACTACCGTTAAAATTCACCACACACAAAGACTTCTCAGATCTACTAATCAAAACCTAATAAATGTCTACAGACCCCTTCGTCTCCCAGGACAAAACTTCCTATCCTTTTCCCTAGCATGCCTATGGAACTCCCTCCCTCCCTCCATTTGTACCATCACTAGCCTCCCTACCTTTAAAAAATCACTCCACTCCCACCTAACATCCACAAGGGAATGCGCCTGCACCCACCCCACATAATCACTCTTATTGAAGCTAGTAATCAATTTCTTAATACCTATCATCCTGAAAGCCTTCTGCATCTATCTACTCACTTCCTAATCCTACTAGAATAATGAAAAAAAAAATATATATATATATATATATAATTTTGTTTTTTAACTTTTGTGATTGTAACCTCAGTACTTTATGTCTTGTAATGTTATGTTTTGTTTTGTTTATGTTTGAAATGTAAATCTCTGCAATCTTTGTGTAATCTGTGTTGGAGCTGCTCTCCCCAGGACTCCATTAATAAAGGGTTCTTTTGGCCCAGTGGACTATCCTGGTTAACCAACAGCAAATAAATAAATAAAACATGCATTCTCCGTTGTTTCTTTCTGAATTGTTTATCCAATTTTTCTTTCCAATCCTTTCTAACCTCCTCTGACTGATTGTTATAGTTATCATGCAGTATTTTAAATGCTCTGCTAATTATTCATCTTTTAACAGCAGCTTCTGTTCTAGATTCTACTAAAAACTCCACCAGTGCTAGTCTTTAACTTAGGACCCCTCTATTTCTTTCTCTTTGCCTATACTCTGATATCAATCATTGATAGGGAAGGCACTCTCTAACATGCAGTCCAATTAAATTCTTGGCATCTTCCCAGTCTAGTACCTTTCCCTCTCTAGCCCTCTGCTCCCAATACCTTGGTTCCTTTGCTAGTTTTCTACAATAAATTCTAGCCTCCTTTTGCCTATTGTCTGTATCCCTAATTGCAGTCATCCCTATCGGCATAATCTCCTTTCTCCATTCCTGTGTTGGCTTAGTTCTTAGAATATTTTCTGATCCTTTATGAATATAATATTCTGGATGACTACTGTTATTCTCCTAAAAAGGTCTGCATCCAAAATCCCAGTCTCTCCTTGTTTCTTGAACTTCCCCCCATTTCATCATCATCCCTTTCCACTTTGAATTATAGGTTTCTGCTTATGCTATGTATAGGAGCCTTAACTGTGTAGCTTTGAAACACCCCATCAAACTGGGTAATCAAAATCCACCTCGTTCTATTGGAAGAATCAGCTTATCCCACTTGACCTTTGCCATCTTCCCCTGCCAGATAAAATCCTTCAGCTCTTTATTAATTGCTGTCCACAACTTCTCCTCTGGTTATAAAAATACGGCTGAACTGTGTATAACACTAATACTTAAACATATCTCGCTTTCTTTTATTTCACCCTTATTTTTAAACTCTACTTTAATTTTATCCCACTCTCTAGCTATATTTTCAGAATAAATTTCTATCTTCTCTAATAGTTCCTGAATAATTTCCACTACCCATTCCTTAAATTCCACTCTTTTAAACAGATAGGTGGGAAAGCACCATTGTCTCATTTTTATTTCATTACCCTGTTTTTATTTTAATTATTGATGCATGATCTGAATTAGTTATTGGGTGCATATCAAGACCTTCAAATAAATGCGCATGTTCCTGTGAAATGTAAATTTTGTCTAGCCTAGCCCTGTTTTTGCATCTTGCGGAATAATATGTAAATTCACCCCAAACTCCTAGTACTAAATTCACATCTTCCATGTCAAATATTTTCATACATTTCTTCAGAAATCTAGTCTCCTTTGTTATATTTTCCCTTCTGGGTCCACAGGCACATCTTCGCTGTTGTAAATCAAATTACAGTCCCTACCTACAAGTAATATTCTTTGCTGAAAACTGATTATTTCACCCATAAGTTTCTTAAGCTTAATTATAACAGTTTTGGGTGGAATATAAATACATGCCAGTGTAAACCTCCTCCCTTGCCAGTAACCCCTTAGTACTGCAAATCTATCATTAATATCTTTTTATCCTCTTCCAACACTATAGGAGCTCATCTTGCAATCAATATAAGTACGCCAGCTATTCCACTGAATAACCATCCTGAAAACCTCTCTCTATCAAATTTACATGTTCAAATCTTTTCAAGTGTACCTATCGTAGGATACATATTTATACTCTGCATTTTTAATATAGTTCACAACTCTTTTTGTATTTATCTGTGAGACCATTGACATTTAAAGATATTACAGAAAGCACTATTGTATTAAAAAGTTATTATTCACACCTTTATGCATAACAGCTTTTTTTGTTAAATGTCTAGCTCTAGCTTTTGTCTTACATGAATACACTGTTTGGCAGGTTGATCTTTTATGCAGTTGTTTCTTGCCATATCCATTTCAGCCTATGTCACATCTTACAAAACGTTTTGTTTTATTGAAAGCCTTCAAGCAAAAAAAAAAAAAAAAACACCCCAATACCACCCAAAAACCTAATGCCTTAATAACAATATACAAGACTATGTACCATGCATCCATCCTCAACTCCTTTTCCCATTTTCTGCACCTGGGATCAGGGTGTCACTAAGAGTGACAATCACCTTAAGCCAAGGTTTACACCACTGGGTAGCCAGCCCTGCCACGGTGGTTCATCCGTACCACTCACTCACACACACTCCCTCTTAGGCAAATTTAGAGTGTCCAATCCACCTGCTGCATGTCTTTAGAGTGTGTAAGGAAACTGGAGCACATAGAGGAAACCCACATAATCACAGGCAGGACATACAGACTTTGCACAGAAGGCACCCCAGCTGAGAGTGGAAACGGAGAATCTCTTGCTGTGAGGCAACTATGCTAACTGCTGCACTAAAATTGGTGCCCCTATGTATATCTTCAAATATTGAAGTTTTACCCTCTTAATAGGAACAAATGTTCTAAACAGACAGCCACACTCACAAATTTGAGTTAACCTAAAAGAAAGGTTAACAATGCTAAGACGCATGATGCAGACTCTGCTGCTACTAGTAAGTGCTGTCTGGTTTTACTCTATCTTTATAGCTCTCCCTGCTAAGTAAACACTTGAGTGCTTTCAGAGAACATTATTTTCTATCCATTTATCTTTATCAGATTACCTCCTGGAGACATTAGGACCAGATACAAAATTGTTGCTAAGCATGTATTTATTTGCTAGAAAAACGCCTTATAATACTCAATCTTTTTCATTTACTTGCTTTCTCTTAAAACTTGTCATTAGATCAAGCTAAGGATATTAATCCAGTCATTCCCTAATGCAAAAATACTAATAAGAAAAAACACTAATGTTTCTTTTGTCATGCTCTCTTAACCAGACTTTTTTTTTTTACATTGCAGTGCCTACATCTCTTAAAACTGAACAGGGAGAAAAACAGAAGGTAAAAAGAAAAAAGGTAAAAAAACAAAGCAAAACAGGAGCACCTGTTAACAATAGTAACTCCATTACATGTACAAATAGAGAAAACTTTACTTTATTGCATGAAAGAAAATAATGCACTATAAAACTAGCACCATTAAGAAAGAATTTGTTTTACTTTCAGTTAACATTCTCCCGCCTCTTCCCATCTCTCCTAAGTATTTTTCTGAACATTAATGGCATGAAGTAGGGCATATGCTTTATAGTCCCCTACAAGTTTAACAAAGTTGAAAAAGGTCCAATATTTCCAGATTTTCTTGTTCTGTCATGTCTTGCAAATATAATTATTGCTTTGTAATTCCACATTTGTCAATTTACAAGTTACTGGTTTTATTCCTGTTCCTCTCTCTCTCAAATCCTCTCTGTTTCATTTCCAATGTACTCCCAATTCTTCTAGTAGACTCTTATGCGTTTTTCCTTCTCTCAAGCATCTTCAATTAAAAAATTGGAAACGGTTTCACTGGCACAGTTCCTCTGTAGTCTTTATTACCAGAAGAACAAGAAGCAGAATCTCCTTCTGTTTCACAGTTCACTTTGTTGGACAAACTTTTGTATTTCTTCCTTAGCAAGTACTTCGTCAAAAAATTATGTTGGCCCTCAAGGAAAGAATATTTTGAAGACAGCTGGGTTCAGCAGTTTTAATCTCCCTCCTGCTTCTTGACATTCCTTGAATAGTGGTTTTAATGTACTCCTCTTCTGCCCTGTGTACAATGAGTAATCATTCTCCACAAACACTCTTCTGTCTCCCACTTTTACTACTTTGTCCTTCTGCCACAGTTTTGTCAGAACCAACTCCTTCTGCTGGTAGGACTGCATCTTTACTATTAAAGGTCTGGGTTGCTATCTCATAGCCAGGTTGGGAACATACACATGCCCTTTCAGTTAACAACTCCTGCAGTGGAATACCAGTCCAGTTGCTTATTTGTGCTTTTATAAAATTAATAGAGTCTGTTCCTCCCAGCTTCTCTGGTACAGCAAAAAATCTCAGATTTTCCCTATGTGCTCTGTCCTCTAATTCTATTATTTTTTGAAACATCTCTTCTTGTGCAGTCTAATATTCAGCCAGCCTTTTCTTCATTTTGACCTTTGATTTTTGCAGTTTCATTACCTCATCTGAATATATCTTTAAAGCTTCCTCCAGTTGATATACACTATCAGTGTTTCTTTTATTTTAATTAGATCTGTGTGCCATTGTCTTATACTTTCCTCTAGGTTACTGGAAGTCATGTCTGGAACTTGCACTGATTTTTGCTGAACCACTGCAGTACTTTTCCCAGTCAGTGTTTTTTCCTCACCTATTGGAGCTGATATTCCTTCAAGTCCTTTATATTTCTTTTTTCCAGCTTCCAGAATCCACTTGCTTTCTCTGCTAAGTTTCTGTTTTCACACTGGGAGAGAGAATTAAACTGTTACTGAATGTGCAGCCATATTGGAAGTCCAAGTGCCACAGAACCTTGATCATGCATGTTTAACTTACTGTAGCAACTGAGAGGCTTCTGTAATATAGACCACTTGCATGAAGTTCCTGCTTTCTCAGTGTTACGGTTTGTTGAATGTGTTCTTCTGAATCTCAGCATATGTAGTAGTATGTATTGTGTAAGCTTAGAGGGTGGGGCTGATGTTGAAAGCTTTCCAAAGTATACTCAACATGCTTACAATGCTCACAGATATTTAAGGTTATGTTAAACAGGTGCGAGTATGAGGCAATTAAAACACTGCCTGATATAACTATTAGCTAAGAAATCTTTGAAACTTAGTGAGGGTCAAAATGTGACACTACATGGAAAGGTTCTAAATGCTTTTTACACTTGTAATGTTGTTTCTAAATCAGTTTCGTCCAATGCTGTATCATCCAAAATAGTCTACATAAGTACTGACATGATACATGCAGATGTTTCTCCTATACTTCTATTCAAAGACATCATTACTTCTGGCATATGTTGAAGGTATTAAAATTATTAAGCCACTGTATAGAAACATCTGGTGTAAATGTTCTAGAAATGAAAGATATGTAGTTGCTAGATCTGTAAAAGCAGGTCAATCCTCTGTAACACATATGAGTAAGGTTGCATGCAAGAGGACTACTCTGCAATCTAAACTTCTCTAAGCTGCTTAATACCTAATTCTTCTCCCCCATCATGCAATAAGGTGCACTGCTGTCTTCCTGCCTGGCTCTGACATTAGCTGTACTAAAATAAAATGTACATGTGCACACACACACACACACACACACATACATATATATATATATATATATATATATATATATTCAATACAAATACATATAATACGACAAGATCATACTGGCTAAGTAAGGTGAGGACAGTGTGTACAGTCAAACTCCTTCAGATGTACATCACACAACTTTCATATCTCAACAGAGTGGGTCTTGTCCTCTCTAAACTCACAGAATAAAGTCACAAGCTCTTCCTACTGGGTAAAGCCCTAAACGGGCAACCCCAAAAGCAGATCTGAATCTGGAAATAAGATACACTAATTTACTTGCAAAGGTACTCATGGCAGAAAATGTAGCAGCTGCAAAATATCAACAAGGGTTACATTTTTTATGAAAAGGGCTACTGATGTAGCCAATGGTCTAGATAAGTGAACATTGGTATCTTCAAGCAACGGTTTGTTAATTTCAGCAAAGCAAAACTCCAGCCAATTACATAAGCATCTCTCAAGGTTATGTTTGAGAACTTGATGGCCTAAAGATTTAGTAGAAAGGGAAACAAAAGAGTTGTGCAACTATATGTATGAACTTGTCCACACAGTACCTCAGTTGGTGATGGACATCCATGCTGTGAAGACTGTACTTTCCATGGTTACTATAATGGAAAGCAAACAAGGAGAGGTGCATACTCTCTGCAACTTCCAGTCGGATAGTGGGATTGGTCTTATGAGAATAAATACATTTTAAAATCAGATAAAGTAATTTACTAGAAAGATAACAGCTACAAATAACAGGATTTCCCAATACAAATATCTTAAATCAGTGGTAGCTGTTGGTCCAAAGGGAGCCTATGTCAATTTCTCCAGAATAAAATATAAGCATACCTCTCAACCTCGTAGCACAAGAAATCTGGATAAAGCCTGACAAAATGGGGGGACAAAGGGCCAAAAATAGGGACAGATTTTAAATATTGCTCTTATAAACTTAAAAATTTGCTAGAACAACAGGGTTTGTTATTCCTTGGCACTTTAACTTTTCAGAGTTCTGCATTGTCTTAATTTTTTTGCCTGACTGAATTATTTTATATATTTGCTGACTCTGTTTGCTGTTTTCTCATCTGTTCTGAAACTGGTTTTCTCCCTTCCTCCCACCCACCCTATTCTTGTGGTGCTGTTATAGTTGGTGGCTATGCAGTTGGCCATCCCTACTGTAAATTTGATTTGGGACACTCCTCCCAGTCTGCTGTTCATTCTGTCTGATACAGAGAGAACATGTGAGAAGGTCAACCCACTTAGGTTCTTAACCTTGAATTATCTTCTGCTCCTCCTTCCTCCTTTTGCACTTTACTAACAAAAAAATCTCTCTCCTTGTGTTCTGACTGAGTGTGCTTCTCAGCTGTTAAGTTTATTTTTTGGCACTTTTGACTGTTCAGAATTGAATTTAGTTCAGAATACATTTTGAATAAATTGCATTTATTTAAACTGTATTTGCATTAATACTGCTACACACTCAAGTGTGATAGCTTGCACTGCACTTGAACTGTTTTTAGTGCTGTTTTCGCTGCTTTCTGGAAAAAAAAATCTAAGCTTGTTTCCTGCCTTTCCTGTAACTAATATAGTCCAGATACAGATTTGCTGTATCCGAGACTGTTGGTAAGCTTCTGAGCCCCCCAAGCCTTTCTGTGTTGGAGGGAAACCTTTTAGCTTATCAGTGGGAGTGGTAAACACTAGGTAGCCCATCTACCAAAAGAGGAGTGGTTTCTCGCCCAGAAATTGTAGTTTATTGGGCGTTTGGGCAGTTTTTCCATCTCTTTCAACTTTCTGGTTTCAAAGCCCGCATTTGCGCTTGTTTCTGCCTTTCCTGTAACTAGTCTAGTCCAGAATCAGATTTGCTGTATCCAGGACTGTTGGTAAGCTTCTGAGCCCCCCAAGCCTTTCTGTGTTGGAGGGAATCCTGGGAATCCTTCTAGCTTATCAGTGGGAGTGTTAAGCACTAGGTAGCCTATCTACCACAAGAGGAGTGGTTTCTGGCCCAGAAATTGTAGTTTATTGGCTGTTTGGGTAGTTTTTCCATCTCTTTCAACTTTCTGGTTTAAATGCCCACATTTGCGCTTTTTTCCCACCCTTCCTGTAACTAGTCTAGTTCAGATACAGATTTACTGTATCCAGGACTGTTTTTTCAAGCTTCTGAGTGGTGTTAAAGTCTGCTCTTTAATTTTTACCTTAAATCTCTCCTCTCCTACACTTTTACTAGCTTATTAGTTTAGCACTCTACCAGACTTCTTGTAGCAATTATTGTAGCACACAAAAGTGTTACCAGCACTAAATGTTCTACAACAGCGGCAGAGAGAGGAAAGGGAGACTGAGTGGATTAAGTACCTCTGTTTTGCTTTTTATTGCTTATTTTTGCTAGCCGCATTATTCAGACTGTTTTTTAATTAACTGTGCTACTTATTTGAATTGTTTTCTTGAATTCTTATATTGTTGCACTTTAATTGATCATTGTTCCGCACTTGTCCAACTCTCGCTGCTAGCACTAAATAATCTACAAATTACTGCAGAACTCAACTGTCCTCACTAATCAAGAAAAATCAGCTCCCAGTACTTAAACTAATAAGCATTAACCAGGCATGTCCAAGGGTCAGCTCCTGGTGTTTTCCCCTGTCCACCTGATGAATCTGGGCATCTTGGGGCAATGTAGCAATTGCCGCATGTACACTGACAACCCTCTCCTCCTACCACCCAATACTGCAACCTGTGAGAGATGCACTTATATAGCCAAACTGGAAGCCAAGCTCTTTCAATCCAAGACTCGACTAGACAGTTAAGAGAAGAAGGTTAATACCACACAACACTCAACACATAGTCCATCAAAACCTGTAAGTCCCAAACCCACACACAGTAATACAAAACACACACCTACATTCGCGGAGGTTCTCATTAAAAATCTGCCCAAACAGAGACCTCCAAAGCTGAAACGCAAGCAACCACCACCCCCCCAACACTAACCGAATGACACACAGCCCACAAAATCAGACTGCCACTCAACTTCAGCCCATAAGGCAAAACAAC
Organism: Protopterus annectens; assembly: GCF_019279795.1. Lineage (NCBI taxonomy): Eukaryota > Metazoa > Chordata > Ceratodontiformes > Protopteridae > Protopterus > Protopterus annectens. The sequence continues at coordinate 156,473,130 of NC_056746.1, read as the reverse complement.
ATACCCAGCACACTAGTCATTGGTGATTCTATAGTCAGGCACACTGATGTCCCTCTCTCCAGGCTGAAAAAGGAATAAGTCACTGTCAGCTGCCTGACGGGTGCCAGGATCCACCATATAACATACACACTCAGGTCACTCCACAACACGTACTTGTATGACTCCGTCATTGTCCATGTTAGAGTGAATGACCCGAGACATACCTCCCTGGACTACATGAAAAGAGAAATGGAGGAGCTCTCTGACCATGTGGCCCAGACAGGTATGACACTAGCCGTGAGTAGCATCCTGCCATCTCCCAGAATGATACCACAGTACAAGGACAAAATGATTGACTTCAACAATTGGCTAAGATTCTGGTGTCATTCCAAGGTGATCCAGTATCTGTCTGCCTGGGATGACATGATTGACAGGCCACGATGCTTCGCCAGAGATGGCCTGCACCTGTCACCGCTGGGTTTCCGGATAATGGCTAAGGCACTTGCTGCCCCTATAGTGCCTTTTTTAGGCAAGGCTCAAATGTCAAACGCACCACCATAGCAGACAGTAGACATAAACAAGCAAAATCTAAGGGTAGTGCTACTCAATGCTAGAAGTCTAAACCTCAAAATGCACACACTTGAGGCTCTCCTTAAGATGGAGAACATCGACATCTGTGCAGTGACAGAGACCTGGTTTAAGGCTCCAGAGAGCACCCCTGCATTACCAGGCTACAATTCTTACCACACCTTCTGGCCACCCAACCCAGACCGAAATACTAAAGGAGGAGGTGTGTCCATATTTATAAAGGATATCAACACCTCCAGGCTAGTTGCTTAACATAATGCCTCCAAAATTATACAAGTACAATTAACACTGGGCAAGATTGCAATTCAGGTTGTAGCGTGTTACAGATCCCCTGCCATGCCCCAGGATGCCCACTCCATGTTTCTCGATATACTGGATAATATTAAGATACAGCCTAGTAACCTAATTTTGAGAGATTTCAACTACCCCTCCATCAACTGGGAAAACTACTAATGTACTAACTCATTTGCCCAACGTTTTCTGGAATTCATCAATGTCAATGCCCTGGACCAGCTTGTCCATACCCCTACCAGGGGTAGCAACATCCTGGACCTGGTCATTACCAATATGGGTAATAGATGCTCCAAAGCAGAGGTCAACTCCTCGCTGGTCAGGTCCGACCATAAGCTAATCACCCTAGACATCCATATCCCCCCCCCATTATGAAAACCACTGTAAAAAACTTCTCCAACTCCGTCATGCTTCTTAAGTCAGAAGCAGCAAACTTCATTACACCCACACAGATGGAAAATAGTAGCACAACTGCTGAATCATATACAAATGCACTGTATAAGCACATACACGAGTGCATGGACCGTGCCATTCCCAACAGAACCAAGACACTATCCTCCAGAAAAAGGAAGCCAATCTGGTGGTCCCCTGCCATAAACAAGCTCTACAACAGAAGGAAGAAACTGTTGCAGAAGAGAGTAAAATCCCATGACTGCAGGAAATCTGTGGTCATCCTCAGCAAGAAGTTGAGATCCCTCATAAAATCCTCCAAAGCTAGTTACAAAAATAAAATTGCCTTGGATTCTAAAGACAATCACAAAGTCTTCTACATCTACGTCAAGATTCTCAATGGCAACACTCAGATCTGCTCTGAACTACAGCACAATGACACTACATTTACCGAGCCAACTGATATTGCCAACAGCCTGGCAGACAGGTTCACTGCTAACTTCACCCCCCCATCCTCCAAAGGGCCCATCCCCATACCAGATGACTGCAAAGCCCCTGAAATCACGGACGCACCAGTGAAGACCTCACTCTTCAAAGCCAACAACACAACATCTATGGGACCTGACAGCATCCCAGGCTGCATTCTGCACGAACTACAGAATGAACTGGCACCCCACCTAAGTACCATGTTCAACCATAACCTTACTTCAGGCTCTGAGCCTAAGGAGTAGCACACAGCGACAGTTATCCCACTCCACAAAGGGGGTGCCACCACAGACCCCAGAAACAACCGCCCCATTAGCCTGATGAACCTGGTCTGCAAGGCCATGGAACGCATCATCCTAGAGCTTATAAACAAAGACATAGGTAACCTCCAAACTCTGGACCCCACTCAGTTTGGGTTTGTAAAGGGTAGATCATGCCTCCTAAACCTGACTTCTTTGAAGCAGTCACTACAGCCGCAGACGAGGGTAAGGTAGTGCACACAGCCTATCTTGACCTCGCCAAGGCATTCGATACCATCCCCCACTCTGGTATTATAGATAAACTCACTGGACTAGGCATAAATGCCTATGTCACAAGATGAGTGGCCAACTGGTTCACTGACAGAACACACACAGTGGAAGTAGCCAACTCCAAATATGACTCCAGACCAGTGACAAGCAGAGTACTACAGGGTTCGGTCTTAGGTCCTCTCCTGTTCGGTATCTACTTCTATGAAGTCCATGCTAATACAGCTAGTCTCTGGCTAACAAAATTTGTAGATGACTGTAAAGTAAGAGCCATAATCGATTCACCCACGGATGTGGACATTCTACAAAGAGACCTCACTGAGACTAATGCTTGGTGTCAAAGTCATGGCCTAAAGCTCAATGCCAAGAAGTGCACTGTCATCCCCTTTGGGAAAAATACCATACCATGAACTACCGCATAGGTGGTAGCCTACTAAACACTGAAAGTGTGATAATAGACCTTGGGACACAGGTGGATAGTAGTCTCTTCTTTGATAATCATGTTGCCACAGTAGGCAGGAAATCCTTCTACGTGGCACACCTCATCACAAAGGGGTTCTCCTCCAGAAAAAGAGAGGTCATCATTCCTCTCTACTCATCCCTTATTAGACCCATCATAGAGTACAACGCCCCATTTGGCATGTACCTCACAAGACATCTGCAACAGCTGGAAAGGCCACAGAAATACCTCACCAAGAGGATTACTGGCCTCAAACAGATGCTATACGCCGACAATCTCAAAAAACACCAGCTCTACTCCATCACATATCGCCTACTCCGAGGTGACCTCTGCCTAACGTACAAAGCCATGTCTAACCCAGACTTGATGGACATGCTACACTTAAAGAAATCCCAATCTCTCTGAGCCACATGCTCCAGGGACCTAAACCTTGTCACCACAATAAATAGAACATACTGAAAGGATAGATTCCTGTCCCAGAGACTACCTCTACTCTGGAATAGGCTGCCCATTCAGGTCAAGCAAAGCTCATTAGCCCTCTTTAAGAGAAATCTTGACAATTGGATGGGTAATAGGAAATTCACCCCGGGAATCATTGCTGTGGCTCTGCTCGACAGGGGCAAAACAAAATAATTTTCTTGGGTGGCGAAAGCCAGGGAACTCATTTGGCTAGGCTTGTATAGGCCCTAGGACCGATATCCTAGTACTTACCTATGAACCTATACATTTTCTGAATTATTTGAAGTCTGAAACTCAAATGTATATCATTTAGTGACTTTATTCCTCATATCAACCAGGTGAATTGGCAGATAACCACAAAATTTATGAGGTACAGGCCAAAAATATGAGCCAAAAATCTGGACAGTCTGTGGAAATCTGTACAGTTGAGAGGTATGAATACAAGTCCTAAAGAGGTTCTGAAGCTTGCAGAAGAGGTCTATTACCCTTTATGAAACTTGCAGATGACAGCTAAGTGAACTTTAGCACAGGAGTTATTTCTACCACAACCATAAATAAACTAATGCAACAAGAATAGGAAGAGAAAAACAATCTAGGCCCTTGGAAGTAGCCTACACCAAAAACTTGTCTATTTGCCACTGAAAGTCTTTGTGTTGGGCTTCTGGGAAAGACAGAGAATGCTGATCAACTGCTAGCAAAGAAAAGCTCATTAGTGATTACTGAAGACCGATGAGCAAGTTGTGAGCTACAGGGAATAAATGTCCAGGAAAGACTACCCTAAAAAATGGGACAATATTTATTTATTTTTTGTAGGTCTCAAGAACAAGAGGTCTTGCAACAGAAGAGGCACAAGAAAGGAAGCCAGATATGTCAGAACCACTACAGTACTTTATGAATGTCTTTGACCTTAACAAATGTTGTTTTCTGAATTGAGTTTATCAAGGAAAACTGGGAGGGGGGGCATACTACACAGTTGTGGATTACAGTACATTTTTTGGAAGACATTCTTTGTCGCTGAGGAACTAATGGACCATTAATTTGGCAAGAGCAAGTACCTGTTTAGCTTGTTCACCAAGGAAGTGAACTTGAAAAGAATGTGGATGGCACCCAGGACACAACTGCTTGTCACAGCCTATTCCCACACTCACAACCACTCTTTAGAAGCATGCCAATATACTGACAGCATTCACCACAAAGCCAAATACAACAAAAACATTTTGCTGAAACTGCTTTTGGCAAATCTCATAATCAGTCTTTTTTATTGTGGGTGTGGGGGGCAAGTCTCCACTGCACTCGCCATGTGGGGGGATGCCTCCCATACTTAAATATACCTACTCCAAAGTCACACAGCAGTGGACAAAAGGGAATTCTCCAGTACTGCTGAAAGTGCTTTTGGTGAAACATGTTCACTGGCATGGCATTTGCAGAAACTGCCATCAAAAATCTCACAGACTCCCCTCTCAGCTTCCTGGCACATGGGATAGGATAATTTATTTGTTTTGATTTGATTTATCCTTTGTTGTCTTGATTAATACCCACTAGACTAGAAGCCTCTTTTAAACTGAGGCTTGATGTGGTATCCACACCGACTAGGTAAAATTTGGTCAGGGTACCAGGGAAACTCCCCTACTCTTTTCAATAACTACAATACGATATTTTATGTATACCTGAGCCACCACTAACTCGGGCAGATTGGACCATGGTTTAATATCTCATCCATGGTATAACAGGCCCACTCTTGAGTTATACCAAACACCAGTCATACTGTCTATCTGTATGGCCAGAACACACAAAGAGAAGCAGTCCAGAAATGCTTGAAGGGTTACAACAGGACCTCCATTGTAAAGCCTCCTACTCCAGGGCTAACAAGCCCACTATGACTGTGTAAAAGACTGCTGGGAGAAACATTACTGGTGTCGATCCACCATGATAAATGGTGCTTTCAGGCCTGACAATTACAGATCTTATACTATAGAAGCTCTCTAGTCTTAGACTAATGCAGTCCTTGCACAGGGAGTCCAGATTAATGCTGCTGCTGTGACATGCAGAACTTTCTGACAAATCTGAGTTGTGGTTGTACATGGAAGATAAATAAAAACTCTTGCTTGAAGGGCCTAAACTCTCTCCATGGACAGTCTTGCTCTAAATAACTTGGTGTTCGATGTAACCTATGAATGTTGATGAATGACTAGTTTGCACCTGGGATTTTGTTACATTCAGTGGTATTCACAGAGAATGGAACAGTATGATCAAAGATTCCTTCACTCACGCTAAGTGACTTATGGATGGAGCAGCTAGAAGCCAGTCATACAAAGACAGATAGCCTGCAGATTCAAATGCACTACAACTACTGACATGTATTTGGTGATGGTAACCACACGAAATGTTGGAACCTCATTTAGTGAGTCCCATAATGCTGAGAATGAATGGTCAAAAATAGGACAGAAACCAAGTCCAAGATGGCCATTTATTGGAATATTCCCTTTTCTCTGAGCTATAGTAACCTTTGGATTTAGTATATATAAGTTTGGGGGTTGTGGGTGACTTGCTTCTCACATTGTGGGGGGTGCAAGGTTCCTTACCCCCTGCAAAAAAAAAAAAAAAAAAAAAAAAACAGTTTAAAGGGTAAGAGTGATCAATATTTGCTTCTTCTCTTGCAGTTTCAGTGGGTTTTTTTCTGCATGTTGGCACTTGACGTTACAAGTGCCAGTATTTCAATATAGACACTTTAGATGAGTCTAAATAGAACAGCCTAGATATTATAATGAATGATTTCAACTCTGAAAAGTAGACGCTGTCTTTATTCCTTTAAAATTTGTAAGTGGTGGTATTTGCCATGGTGTGTGAATGTGTTTGAAAGAATACATATAATTCCCTTCTGTTGGGCATAGAAGGGGCTGATTATACTCAGACCATTAAAAATGTTAAATTCAAACTGGTGTAAGGCCCTTTTCCTTTCTTGGCACTAAACAGAATATGGAGTGAGATCCAGACCCTTTCTGGTCCAGTAAGACTTCCTGAATTGCTGCTCCCTTGCTAAAGATGCTTAGGACCTCTGCCTGTGCCAGTTTCTCCTGACAGACTCTGATATCCAGTAGGAGATGAGATGAAGAAAGTGGGATACAAAGTATTTTGTACCCTCTGGATAAAATAATCTCATATACCTGTCAACGGTGTCTGTGTTCTACACAGAGGGGTAAAGGCACAGATGATTCTTTTTACCCTTAAAGGAGAACAGTTGAGCAAGATCCCAAGGCTGATGCTGGCACTCCATATATGGGCATCAGATGCCTGATATGGGACCCGTGGCCACTCTGGAAATTGCCTTGGTTATTAGGATTCTAACTGTCGCTTGTTCTACTGAACCTGAATCACATGTTTTGTGAACTCATCTTTATTTTGGAAAACATCCTTTGAGGAGGCTGAAACTTTATTCCAATAGAGGTAAGAATATTTCCCTCCTTTTAAATATTTTCCATGTATGTCTTTAATTCATACTCAAACAAAATCAATCTCTGGAATATGAGGTAATTTTGGAGTTCTCGGCAAAACCTGCTTCTGGATTTGCAACATATCTACCATGAAGCAAAATAATGTAGTAAAATCAGCAGAGCACTCTCAGAACAGAAATAAAACAAATGACAATGGAGAGACCGAATGCTGCAAAAAATACATAAACAAAGAACTGATATAATACAACTACAGTCAAAGTATAGCCATAATAAAGAATTGTAAAGCCCCATACATATGGATGGAACATATTTTTTTTTTTTTTTTAGCAGAAGGGGGAGTAACACGTGTAGTGTTCTTCAGCACTTTTGCAAGGTTCATGAGGCAGCCTTAGCTGGGACTGACTTATAAACTAAAACCAAAACTCAAGAAACACAGTTAAGAATCTTCTGACACCACTGATGAATATGTGTATTTTAAAATGTATTTTGAAACTTGCATTAAATGTACTGATCAGAAGACTTGGGGGGGGGGGGGGAGAACAAATATTTAAGACTCTAGGACTTAGAATATATACCTCATATGTCACTGGCATAAGAAGCAAACAGCAAAAGATTCCTCACCATCCTACATATACTACAGATGCAGACAAATAATGATCCTGAAGTTGAGAATATAACCAGCTGCATGTGCACAAACTGACTGCATGAAACACTGAAAGCTACAGCAGTAAAATTTAACTTATAACAACAAGTGTCACAAAATGCACTTGCTATAGTACTACTACACAAATTAGGAGCATGTGATGCACACACACACACACACACACACACACACACACACACACACACACGCACGCGTGCTTATAAGGATAAGAAACCAAGAACTAAAAAGGACAAAATAAAAAGCTTGCTAAATCCATTTTGCCAAAGGAAATTCAAACTGGATGGTACTAACAATTTTGCCATCCTTATTTCTGTTTTTATATAATCTTCCTAAGAGTATGAAATCCTGAATAAGTGCTTGAATTCTGTCTAAAACACATGCAATTATGAATGACTAAATGTCCTATTTAATTCAGTTAATGCAGGAATAAAATCTAAAGTTAGTATTTCAAGATGATATAGCTGTGAGTGAAGTCAGCAAATACAAAAAGGATTCCTTCTGATGCCTACTGTTCAGTCGATTAGGTAAGTGTTTGACAAAGTGTGTGATACCACGCCTGATTGCTACATTCAAACAGAAATAGATATACGAGCAATCTCAACAGACCTGAGAAACCTGTTTTGCAGAACATAAAGGAAAATGATATCATTATCAAGCCAACCAACAAAGGCACCATGATTGTGGTTAAAGATTGCAGTAAGTCATATTATGTACAGAGTAAGAACACTATTAAAAGCTACAGGGAACCTGACAGGATACTGTAACTGTTATACTGACTGTATTCTATATGACTTTTTTTTTATTCTCGTCAAGGCAATCAATACCAGATATGCATAAATATTGTCCTGCTGATTGTCTAGGATGCCTTTTTCTGTCGGGGGTGTAGCCTGAAATGTATATTTTATACTCAGGCCAGATACTGTTGCCCCTACCACCCATTTGTCATTTCAAAATGTACTCAACCCACTATGTGTTGCCCCTTACACACCTCAAAAAAGGACACATTATTTATAACTGTTGCCACTTACAAAAATACGAATTACTATTTGGCAGGTGCATAACTATCAAGTAAGCATTTTTTATAGCACCATACAGTATATGGTAGTTTAGAAGGGTCTACTTTAATTAAACGAAAGCAGAATCTGTCGAATACGAATCCGTCGACACATAAAGAGCGAAATGCGGTTTCGATGTTTAAATTTCGCGGTTTTGCGTGTTCGACATTATCGCATTTTGCTGTTTATGTGTTGACTGATTCCTATTCAACAGATTCCGCTTTCGTTTAATTAAAGTAGACCCGTTTAGAAAGTTTTAAATATTATGTGCTGTTTGAGCTGTAAAGTTTCTGAGAAATGCTCTGAAAAAATGTCCTTAAATGAGTACAGTGAGTATACCTTGCTATATCCTTGTGTTCTGTGCAGTTTAATTAAGGTGTATGAAGGCTATCATACACCTCCATCACGATCTACTATTCTGGGTCATGGTTAGTTGGCAGAGACATATTCTATTTATGTGGAAGAATGTATTAAATGTTTGCTATCTAATGCGTATTCGCATATAAAGGACAGCAGTGAATATTTTATCCATATTGTACAACTGTTTACTATGAGGATGATATTTTGAACACAACAGAGAGAAAATATCTATACACAGGTACATAACAAGTAAAACGGTATGTGTTTTTTGAATGATTTGCTGGACTAGATTCTAGAGAACTTCAAACCTTATTGTTAACAGTAGATGTATGACTGAAGCATTAATACATTTCAGATTGAAAGTGTGAGCTATTTACAATTAAAATATACCGCCTTAGGGGTTTGCATCGCTTTGAGTTATGTTTCAATTTGTGTGCCAGTCAGGAAGATAAATACAGTGTAACTGTGAAAATACATTTTTATATATAAATATGTACGTATATAGATACATATATATACATATATACATATATATATATATATATATATATGTATGGATTCACTTCAGAAGCTCGAAATACTGAAATCTCGAATTTCAGTAGCTCGAGCCCAAGAAGCAGAATCCACATAACGAAAACTAAAAACCACAAAATTCAAAACTTTGAATACCAGAGGTTTTGAATTTCGCGGTTTTACTACACACACACACACACACACACACACACACACACACACCATCCTCCACACAAACAAACACAATCACTCTACTACATGAAAGCAGGGGGGCAAGCCCCCTACACCGCCCATGTGGGGGACTGTGCCCCACACCCCCCACTTAAATATTCTCACTCCAAGGTCGCAATACATACAAACACACACAAAACACCAACACACAAGCTACATTCTCCTCGCGCACACACATCACAGCAACAAAACACACTGACACACACCACAGCCCCTACCCAAACCCCTTAACACACACACACTTACCTGAATACATGACCACAGCTGAAGTTTAGAAGCACGAAATTCAAAACCTCCAGTATTTGAGGTTTTAAATTCCGTACTTCTAAACCTTCACTATTATGTGGATGCGGCTTCTTGGGCTCGAAATACTGAAATTCGAGATTTCAGTATTTCGAGCTTCTGAAGGGAACCCATATAGATATATATATATATATATATATATAGATAGATAGATATATATAGATATAGATATAGATATATATAGATATAGATATATAAATATATATACATACACATACATAGACCTACTGGAGTAAGTGCTTTACTAATGATGACTTTTTTATTTGCAGGAGAATAAAGGCTTTAGTATATCAATTGTAAAGATATGTGATCAAAAATCAGGTAGAACTGACTTGAATTTTACTAATAATGAATATATTAATTTTTAGAGAAAGAATTATCTTAAATGCAAAAACTGATGTACAAAATATTTAGGAAAAATAACACCGATAGGATCATGAATTTCGACAGCTATGATCCTTTACATGAAAAAAACAACATCCCAGGGGGTATCTTCATTGAACTGACAAAAAAAATAAAACAACAAATTATGTTTTTTTATCTATGTAATAACATGTTTGATAAATTTATGAAAATGGGGTACTCTGGAGAGGTTAGTTAGTCACACTAGTGTATGAAAATTATGTGCCAGTCTATAAAGATGAAGAAAATATTGAGGTAGAGAATGCAGGTACAGATAATTTCAAGAACAGCAGAAATGTTTTTACAAATATGAAGGCTCACTATTTTTTTCAAGTATGTTTCCGATTCTAAGATATTCAATGCAGGATACCAGTATACAGCACTAGTACAATGCTTTTTTATGCAATAAAGCTCTGCTTGCATGACCAAGATATCAAGGAAGTGGTTGATACTGAGTTCTGCAGCTGTATTTCCTCAGTTGTGGCAGATGTACATATTCCAAACCAAAAGGTAAAAAAGATCACACAGACAAGCCATTCAGTAAAAACTCCAAAAAAACCCAGCAAAGTTAGTGTCTTCACGGGGCAAAACATTAAACCATCTCTACTGAAGGCCCATGGGATACATGAAATTGCTGCTTAAAGATGTACCAGTATTTCAGCTACATGGCTACTGAATGCCAATGACTTTTCACTTTTTGCTTATTAAGCCTTTAAGTACTACTGTCCATGAATACCTCATAGTGTTGTCTTTAACATCTCTAAGCATCACTCTACAAAATTATTTCCATTAACAACTGCACATACTCTAGAAATGTCTCAAAAAGTTGTGACCCCGTGTCCTATACCTGCACTGCTTGGGACATCTCCATACTTCTACACAATATGGATGGAATCATAACGGCTATAACACAAAAAGCTGAAATACAAAAATGCAATGAAGCAGCCCTAAAACGCAAATGTGAGCATGAGTTCTGCATAATTCTTCAATTGGTTGTTATTGGTACTGTTTTGTGAAGTTGGCCGTTGATATTACAGTTCTGCATAGTGGCTGATCCCCACACAAGTCTTTCTCCACAAAGAGTGCTGAAAGCATACCCACACAACCACTTAGTTATCCTAAGTCAGAGGTCACATATCCCAATAAATGCTTACAGCCATGCCAATCAAATGATATCTATGCAAAGAAGGACCTTACAAACAATTATATGACAGTGCTGACTAGTGTTCATGAAAATCTGCAGGAAATCTATTGACATATTTATTCTCCCAGCACTAAAATAATAAAGAAAATTATCCTGTATTGTAGGCCCAAATTCCTATCTAGCAAAACTAGAAAAAATCTGTGATAAAATGGCACAGAGATACTTCTATTTACAACTACATTCAGCCATATTAACAAGTCATAAAGACATAAGATATATTTTTAGCTTTAGATACTGACATATTGAAAACAATATCAATGAAATTCTTTTTTTATATTTAGCAACAGGAAAAATGCATCCCATTTTCTGGCAATGTTTATTTTCTCAAGAGAAAGACCATCAGGGTACTGAAGTATTTGGTGATACGAGAAATAAAAATATTCGTAACCCTGTGACAATATATGTTTTTGGAGAAAGAAAGGTGGGAACTACAATCTGCAAACATCAGTGGAAAAGCAGCATTTTCAGAGTACAGTATGGTCGAAATATTACATTGTTACAGAGAAAAAGAACAATTTTATATTATGACATTTTGCACTTATATAGCAAAAGAAGATCATCAAGGGATTAACTGCTGATGTTATTTATGAAACTGGAATAAAACTGTACTAGTAAATCTGGTGATTATGTTAGTGGTTGCATTCTTTTGAAGAGTGTAAGTCAACAAGGAATTATATAAATTATATTTAAAACACTAATGGTTTGCCACTTAATGCTGGATATTTTCAACATTTACCTTATTCCTGCATTTAGTGTGGCTACTGTGTCCAGCTCTGGAAGTTATATACCTTCAACAAGTAAAGCTATTTCAGACAATGTCATTGAAGAGAATAGCCATGCTGTGTACAGTATAGGTCACTTTAGAACAGGTTCAAAGAGCATTTTCATTGAATTAACAGACAGACAAAACAGACAGATATGGACGGACAAACAGGAGCTTAATGCAATCAGACAGAACTTTTTTAGCATCAAAATTATGTAATGGAAAAGAACCACACAAAATATAGGGAAGGTGTGACAGCAACTAAACCAGTACAAGAACTGGCCTCCTGAAAGCTCTGTTCTTGCAGAAACCATCTTGTTTTCAAGAAAGGATACAACAGATATAGCTAAATCTTAACTGTTAAAACAAAGTGAAAAAATTAGCTGAGAAAGTTTTGATTACATCATGTCCTCAGATATAACTTGCATTATTAAACCTCATTACTTGTATTTTCGCCTTACCTGGCACACTTCCTGTACAGTCTTTAATAACGCTATTCTTATAGTTCCAATTCTGTTTCAGTAAACCCCTCACATCTCAACTTACGAGACACGTAACCTTCTCTAATTTTGGTCCAAAGCTCTGGTGTGCACTCCCATTCACTTATCTCAACTATTACACACCTTCTCTACACAACTTAATGCACAAGACAATACATTCATGTGAAATGGCTTTGACTATCTGGGGACCCAAGTAGATAGTAATCTCACCTTTGATAATCACATCCCCAAAGTGGTTAGAAAATCCTTCTACGTGGCCCACCTAATCACAAAAGGGTTTCCATCCAGATCAAAAGAGGTCATTGTGCCCCTCTACTCATCACTCATCAGACCCATCTTAGAGTAAAATGCCCCATTTGGGATGTACCTTACAAGACACCTGCAACAGCTGGAAAGACCACAGAAGTACCTCACCAAGAAGATCAATGGCCTCAAACAGATGCCCTATGCAGCTCGACTGAAGAAACTCCCGTTGTACTCGGCTGCATACTGCCTACTCAGAGGTGATCTCTGCCTGACATACAAGGCCATGTCCAACCCAGAATTGATGGACATGCTCCACCTAAAGAAAACCTTATCCCCTCGAGCCACATGCTCTAGGGATCTAAACATCACCACAACAATAAATAGGACGTGCTGGAGGGATAGATTCCTGTCCCAGAGACTTCCCATGCTTTGGAACAAGATTCCAAATTAGATTAGGCAGAGCTCCTCGCTAACACTCTTCAAAAGAAACCCTGACAAGCAGATGGGAAACAGAAAGTTTACCTTGGGGATCACTTCAGTGGCTCTGCTGGACAGAGGCACAGGGAACTAATCTAAGGGGACGGCGAAAGCCAATACATTCTGGCTAGGCTTATAAATGCCTTCGGGCAGATAGCCTAGTACCCACCTATGAACCTATGACTACAGAACTTGGTTATGTAATACAGCATCAGATGAGCAGTTACAAAGCTTATGAAGACATTTAATCTCATCTACAGCAACTTTTGCACCACTAACTTACTTATTCTGCTTACTGCACTGGTTTTATAAATTCCTTCTTTGTTGTGTGTTTGAAAATTGCCTATTTTCATTAGTTAACTTAATTTTAAAATAAACACAAATGAAATAAGAAGTTCCTGCTTCATAATAAAGGCTATGAATCTCAAGAGTACAACATCTGAGTGGATGAAATCCATATATTTTATAACTACTACACTATGGCTTTTGTCTGACAATTCTGGATCTCCAAAGTCATTAAATGCTCACTATTCTGATAGTGAATGCTGCACTTTTTGATAGATAACATCTCACTTGAATTCTGGTTCAGCAGCCCAAACCTGAGATAATTCTCACTTTAAGATCTAATAATGCCTACCAATGGCAGCACAATAATCCCTTATCCTACATTCCATTCCATTCTTTCAACCATAACTGAATGTTAATTCACATTAGAGAATGGGCAAACTGTACATATACAACCTGCTGCTGACAAACGAGTCCGCCGCTTCATGGTAGCATCTCAAGCTGCCATGGAGCTCAGACTGCAAAAAAGACTACCTGCTGCCATTATTTTTACACTCACTAAGTAGTGGTTCTGCTGTTTAGTGAGCATAAAATGTAAAAAGAAAGAGAGAACGTGAGAGTGATGCTGTGTGACTGAAAGCAGAGGACCCTGTGCGTGTGAGGGATCAAGAGTGAGAGCAATCTTGTGTGTGTGAATGTGTGTATGAAATCAGAGAAGACTGTGTGTGTGTGTGTGTGTGTGTGTGTGTGTGTGTAAGCAGAAGAGTGTGTATGAGAGAGAGACAGAGAACGGGTTCTATGTAAAACTGTTGTCTTTTACTTGGCTATTACTTTTTTAAGCACTATATTATTTTTTTGTATATGTTTGATGTAAAATGCTTCCTCCCAACACTATTAACATATAACATATACTAGGTTGGCTTAATGGTTAAGGTGTTTACCTTACAGACACAAAGTGCAGGGTTTGATTCCCACTTAAGGTAATTGGCTAGACTTGAAAATGGCCCACAAGGGCAGCTAGTTTAGTATGAACCTATACTCTATACTACAGCAAGTTTGAAACATTAGGTGGAGGAACTATTTTACATTAAAAATATATAAAAAAAAATAATCTAGTACTTAAAAAAAATAAACAAGCAAGTAAAACATGACAATTTTAGAGAGATCCAATTCTCTAAGCACAATAATGCCCTCAAGTGCGTGTGTGTGTGTGTGTGTGTGTGTGTGTGTGTGTGTGTGTGTGTGTGTGTGTAAATATGCAATTAATGCCCTTCCAGGGGTGTAGAGGCCCTCTGCTTGCAGCATCGGGCCTCATAACACCCCTGGGTGGGAGTTAATTACACATTAACATACACCCAAGTCAGGCATTATTGCTTGCTTATGAGCTTGGATGTATTTTCCTTCTTTCTTACAAGATTTCTCTAATACATCTCTTTGTTTGCAAGTGCTGAATTTTCATATATTTATTCACCACAATACACATCTCACTCTGTGAAAAGCTGCAGTAATCCTGCAAAATGCGACTATTCTTTCAAAATGGAAATGCAGGAGAAGTGATTTATGGTGCAATGAAGCTGCAGTGAACTAATAAAATGGAAACAATTCTTTAAAAGGTGAAAATAAAATAAGATGCATGGAACATGCCTTTTTAGTAAATATGTAGCATTAAAAATAAGTGTGAAATTTAATAAAAAAAATAAAGGTTTGTTACTGCGGTGATTTATTCCAATTTGAAAGTGAAATTAACTTTGCTGTGCATACCACTGCAGTCTTTGAACACTAATACTCCTTGAAGATGCTACTCTAGGTCAAAGAATATTACTTTACTTGGGACTTCACCCCTGTGGGAACAAGAATTCAAAACTAAAGCCAGCAGAAAATCCTGCTTTGGACCTTATAATTTGAGAGACAGGGAGATTGTTACTGTGTTGCCTGTAATTAATAAAAGTTATGTACTCACCATAATGTTCCATCTGTGTTGTCCTTTTTCATTTTTTCCTCAACCAATGGGTTCAGATCAGATCTCTGATCTGACTCAGCCACTTTCTTTAGCTTCTAGGATCCAACTCTCAAGTTCCTCCTTTAACCATAATGTTCCTGATCACCTCATATTGAGTTTGTTGCTATTATACAATATCACAGGAAACATAATTTAAAATAGCTATCACAAAACAGTGATAGCTGAAAGATCAGGAGCTCAAACAGGAACAATGGATCCTAATAAGAATTCTATTAGGTCATTCCCAAAGACATGGATAGGGGGAAGGGTGGAGAGAATTTTTAGGAAGAATGACAATGCACAACACAGATGGAACGTTATGGCGAGTACATAACTTTTATATCTGATGCTGTCATTTTCAGTTGCTCCTCAACAAATGGGACAGAGTCCCCAGTTACAACTACCTTGGTGGCCCACATGGGAGGATATTCCAGAGCACCTCAGAACCAAATGATGCTCTGTTCCTGGAGATGGTGTCCAATTCATAATGAGAAACAAAAGAATGAGCATTAGATCAAGTGGGAGCTGTACAATGTTCATCACTGGAAGCATTAGCCCAAAATACAGCTGATGTAACCATTGACCTGGTTGAATGTGCCTTTGGTTGTTTTGGTAAGATTAGGTCTTTCAAGGAATAAACAAGAGAAATACAATCTGGTATCCATTTTGCTAGAGTATCCTCAGACACTGGTTTTCCCATCTTGGTGTTGGAAAAGAAGACAAACAACTGATGCGTTTTTCTAACCTCCTTGGTTCTATGTAGGTGAAAATGAAGTTGTCGATATATGTCTAAGAGATGAAGGGTATATTCTCCTTTATTTTCAAAATTTAGGAAGAAAACTGGTAGGTTAATGACTTGATTGATGTTTGATTCAGAGGACACTTTAGGCACAAAAGAAGGATTAGTGTGCAGGGTAACCCTATCCTTGTGAACAATTAGATACAGTGGTTTTGCAATTAGTACTTGAATTCTAAAACTCATCTAGCTAAAGTAATCATCACCAAAGACAGTTTTCCAAAATAAAAACTTAAGGTCTACTTTAGCTGACTGCTCAAAAAGAGGATGTACTAAAGATTGTAATACCAAAGTCAGATCCTAAGTTGGAGTGGAATCTCAAATTTGCAGGTCTAAATGAAAATGTACCTTTTAGGAAGGCTTTGCACAAATTAGTTGAACCTAGAAGAGAAGTCTTATCGCCAGTGTGGTAGGTGGAGATGGCTGCTAACTGCACTTTCATGGTAGAAAAACTTGACCTGGTTTGAAAAATAGAAGCAAGGAAATCTAAAATAGCTGGGACTGGAGCAGTAAAAGGATCCAAGTCTCTCTGATGCACCCTCAAAGAAAACCTTTTCCATTTGTTCTTATTAATCCTTTTGATTGAAGGTTTGTGGGGCGAAGAAAGGACTTGACGAACTGGAGAGGAAAGCCTGGAATTTCTAGCCATCACTGGAATTGGAGAAACCAAGCGGTCAGTTTGAGACCTGCTATGTCCAGATGAGGCATCCCCGCATGATGTGACAGGAGATCTGGAGTGGGATCCAGTGTCCAAGGTGGACATACTAGGTGAGACCATAGAAAAGGGAACCATATCTGCTGAGGCCAGAAGGGGTCAATGAGGATTACTTTGCTCTTCAACTGACTGGCTTTCTGATGAAACTTTGGTATGGGGGTGTAGGCATAAAGGAGACTGTAGGGCCAAACATGGACTACAGCATCCCTCGGTGACTGTCCCCACAGAGAAATTGGGGCAAAAAAAACTGCTGCATTTGTTATTAAGGGGAGAAGGGAACAGATCGCAAGACAGTTGACCAAATTTGTGGAAGATCATCTTTGCCACTGATTGACTGAAAGACCACTCGTGATAAGTCAGGACTGCCCTGCTCAGCTTGTCCTCTGAAATGTTGGATTTCCTCGGTATGTGAATTGCTACTAGAAAGCGGTTGGAGAAGATCGCCCATTGCCAAACTCTCATTGTTACTCAGCACAGGGGGGTAAGACCTGGCTCCCCCATGTTTGTTAATGTACCACACTACTGACATGTTGTCCATCTGAACAGCAATAGTTCCTAGTGTAAGAGAGCTCTGAAGGGGTGGAAATGCTAAAAGCACCGCTCTCAACACTAGAACATTTAGATGCAAATTTGTCTCTTCTTGGGAACCACGTGCCTTGAACTGTCTATCCCAAGTAATGCCCCGCCCACCCTAACTGGGAGGCATCTGTGGCCAACGGGGCTTTTGGGGGAGGAAGGAAAAATAGGTGGCCTTGATAAATCTCTTTGTAATGTATCCACCACAGTAGAAATTTTCTGCAAACCTGAGATAACTTTACTGGATGTTATAGAGACTGTCGGAAAGACCACTGCGCTGCTAGAATCCATTAAAGAATTATCATATAAAGATGAGCAGTTGGTAGTAAAGTTATTGCAACAGCCATCGACCCAAGGGCTTTGATTATTAATCTTGCTGGGGGTGTGGGATGAGACAGAACTTGACTGACGTGCAATTTCAGAGTAAGAATTCTGTTTTGAGGCAGAAGAGCTAGGCAACTGACTGTGCCTAGATGAGTCCCTATAAACTCCAAGGCTTGAACTGGTTGAAGTTGGGACTTTACCCGATTTATCATAATCCCCACAGATTGAGATAAAAGTAGAAGGTAATCTCTGGCCTTTTCCAGAAGATGCCTGGTCGGTGTGTTTAGGAGGCAGCCATCTAAATATGGAAACACTCTGAATCCGTATAGTCTTAGATGAGCTGCTACCACTTTCATTTGATGAACACCCTGTGGGCTCTGGTGAGACCAGAAGGCAGGGCTCTGAAATGATAATGACTGACTCCTAGCCAGAAGCACAGATATCTTCAAGAGCATCTGTTCATTTTTATATGATAGTACAAGTTCTGAAGATCTAGACAGCACATCCAGTCATTCTTCTGAAGGAGGCAGAATAGACTGAACTGTGACCATCCAGATCTTGGAATTCTTTACAAACCGGTTATAATAAAGAGTTCCAAAATGGGTATCAGGTCAACCCTGTTTTCTTTGGCACTAAAAAGAACCTTAAGTAAATTATGTATCCTCTTTGCTTGTTCCCTCTGAGTGGAACATTGGGGAGACTTTTTCTCTTCTGTGGAGGAACTTGGGAAAAGGGAATGAAGTATCCTCTGGATAGGATCCTTTGCACCCAAGAATCTTGTGTGATGGCTGTCCAGGCTTTTTGGTGCAAGGATATGCGCCCACCTGACTGTCTCCAGAGAGGGACAGTTGGGTAACCTTTCAGGAGTTCTCAAAAGGCCTGTCCGAGTAAGAATCTCGACAACCCTGATCCTTCAGACCCCCCTGTCATGAGGGTGGTGCCTACCATAACAGTTATTTCCCCCTCTGACTCTAGAGGAAAAATCCTCACAAGATTCTTGGAAAGGCCCTTGGAATTTACTGAACCACTCTTTCTTACCATCACATTGATTCCTGGCAAAGGTGCTTTGTGGGGTAGAAAAGCAGATTCCCACAGAAGACAGGGTCTTTCCATCCTTCTCACTGAGGGAGAGCAACTCTAACTATTAGCCCAAATAAGGAAGAGCCATCAAACAGGGCATTGATGAATGACACCTTAAAGGGCTCCACAAAAATAGCACAACTGCATCCAGCCATATCTCCTAAAGGCTATGCCTGAACTGGCAGCCCATGAGGAACCTTCAGCTGCATGTGAGATTAAACTCATGGATGCATTAGTAATGGATTGTAGGGTGGCCAGTCATAAAGAAAAGGACTTCTGTTCCTTTACAGACATGGACCCCCTGGGAAGAGTTTAACAGTTCCTTGTTTTAGTCCCTCTGTAACCTTGTGAAATGCACCAAGTAATTCAGAGACCATAAAGCAAAGGTCCGTGATGCATACACTAACTGCTCAAACCTTTCCATCTCCTTAGACTCCCTGTTAGAGAGATGGACAGGGGAGCTCTGCTCAGCCAACTTCTTCTTAGTAGCTGCCACAATGACCATGGCATCTACAGGAAGACCCTTCATGCAATGTAATCTATCTGACAGGGTACTAAGAATTGTATCCAGACACTTAGGGATCAGTTCTATGGAGTCCAGTTCTTTCTATGCTCTGTGGGAGACCAGTTCTATCAGCTCATCCACAGGCAGGGTAACCTGAGAAGTAGATGGTCCAGACCTGAAGGCTTCCAAGAACAGTGATTCCTCCTGGGAAGTGTTTTGGGCAGAACAACCACCTTTTCGGTAAAGGATGTCTAAGATGTCTCCAAATGAGGCATCCTCAGATGAAGATCTAGTGGACCCTTCCCCTTCATCAAAATCTGTGTCTTCTGTGAGGGATTCCTGTGGGTAATACAGGTGCTTGCTCTTGTACAACCCCTTCCAAGGGGACTCCTCAGCAGGGTGCTCTAGGGAAGTGTCAGGAGAGATGGGAAGTTCCCTGGTGTAAACAGCTTGGAAACTTATCTGGGCTGGCTGCCTCTGAGGTGTAGGATGAGAGAAACCAGACACAGGATCCAAAAGTGGTTGGTGGCATGTATCCAAGGAAGGAAATGTCAAAGCCAATCTAGGTTGTGATGATACCCTCTCCACCATCTTGAAAGCCAAGGCTCCAGGAGACACTGAGGGAAATCCCAATGGAGCTGAAACTCTCAGATCAGAAAACACCCAAGGCTCCTGAAACTTCAGATCTGAGGGGGAGTTGGAGCCAAGCTATCCAATGCCCAGTCTACGAAAACTTTAGAGTTGAAGTCAACCCCCCAGATCCAATGCTGATGCTTCGGCACCAAGAGCCATCATGCTCCAACAGAGTCAGAGCCAATCAGGTCAGGGACATTACTGGAGTCGAGGATGTCAAACCCTTTTAATCCGATGGTTTGACTCTCAGGGCTCTCAGATCCAAGGACTCCGAATCAGCAGGTCAGATGGGAGAAGGAACATGAAGGGGCTGGAAAGAAGGCTTAAGGCTCACTGATCTGATGGGAGATGGAGCTGACAGGATTCCCTATCTAGATTTGTGTTATGAGAAATCTTTGCACCATCCTATTCACCTCTGACTCATACAGACTACAGAAAGACCTAATTGAAGAAGTGGAGGGTGCCTAGATGACGGATGATCATATTAAGGCTATAGTAGGTACAAGACCACAATTTTCATTCAAAAATAGGGGGTCACTTAAGAATAGGTTGCGCAATAGCACATCAATGAAACACGCAGTAGCAGATTCAGGTACTAAACCATGTGGTAGGTGCAGATATTGTGGTTTTGTTTCTAAAAATACTACCTTTAAGCATCCAGATACTGGTGAGATTTTTTATATTACTGCAACTGCCACTTGTGAGACTATGCATGTTGTTTATCTTGCTTTTTGTATCCTATGTAATAAATTCTGTGTAGGCAAAACCGATCGTTCCCTGAAAGAAAGAATCAGGGAACATTTATATCATATTAAGAAAAAGAATGTTATTAATGCACTTGCCAAGCATGTTATCAATACTGATGAACAACATATTTTAAAATTTTTAGTGTTGGGTACGACATATGAGAGTATAAGATGTGGTAACATTAGGTGTAGAACTGAAGAACTGGAAGCAAATTGGATTGCGAGACTTAGAGCAAATTATGGGCATAGTCTTAATGACCATGTACTCATTAAACCAGTTCTTTATAAGAGACCTCTTCGTAAATAAGTAGATATATTTTTATGTACTTATATATACATATTTTTGATTTTTAGACATTGATATATTTATATTTATTTATATCTGTTTTTAATATTAAAGTTTTCTGTTTATATTTTGTTTATATTGAATGTACCACTTTAATTTTGTCGCTACTTGGTCATATGACCATTTACAAGTATAAATTGGTGTTTCAGTAACTTTGTTTAAACACCTGATGAAGCTGCATGTGAAAGCGCTTGTGTGACTATTAAAGCTGAGCTACAAACGAATACATCTTGGGATATCTTGTTTTACTTTCTTATTTTACTTACTCATCACTTTGGACTTCTACAGCAGTTGATACTGGAGCCACCCCTTTGCATATTTGGTTTGTTTCTGGGCTTTATTTCTTTTGCAAAGGTGTTTGGTGCTTGTTTGGTGATTTTGCTTTTGTAATTTTGTAAATTACCCAATATTTTTACATATAATTCTAAAAATGTGATTTAGGTGGCTGCTTCTTGAATATGTTTGTCCTTTGTCTTGTAGAGGTAGAACATCCAGGTTAATGCTTTATTCAAGCATACAGCAATGTGCACTGGAAGTTTGTTCAATATTGCATTATTAGAGGGAATGGTGTCTCTCTATGGTAAGGAAGCCTTAGAAAAATTATATTTGTGGGAAAAGGATTTGCAATGTATGCACAAAACCTGGTTTAAATGATGCAGAACATTTTAAAGTTTATTTAAAAAGAAGTTTGATTCATTGATGCAATTATGAAATCACATGGTTTGATTTGTTGATCTGTGTCATGTAACAAACTGTTGTTCAGTTAACTGGTTTTCACAATCTGTTGACATATTGTCACTTTCATGTTGTCAAGTATAACAACTACACCTTTAGATGGAGTGTCCTCAAATGCATGGAGAGTAAGAAGAAACATCCTCATTACCAGCAGACTGGTCTCCAACTGTGGCAAAACAATTGGATTGGCTGTCCTTGACAATGCCCTCTCCACCCTATGGCAGAGGCATCATTATTGAGGGTAAATGTGTTTAACATGAAGTTTTTACTACAGAGTTTTTGGGCTTTTTACTGTTTTCTATTTTATAACTGTTTTATTTATTAATGAATTTAAGAGATTGTACACAGTACCAGTTTGCTATTAACTGTTTTTATCAGTCTGTTAAGGAGTAACTGCTTAGAGCTGAATGAAACAATTCAAATACTCAAAGGATGGCTTATTTTACGAGTTAAAATTAACATTCTTAGTTTGCCACAAAAGAGTGACTAGTGGCAATGCTACTTAAAATGTGGGAGAGGGAGATGGTAGTAGAGAGATATCAATCACCCCCTTTCTGGACTAGTGTGTGTGTGTGTGTGTGTGTGTGTGTGTGTGTGTGTGTGTGTGTGTGTGTGTGTGTGTGTGTGTGTATAAGACACAGCAAAATAATTTAGACATGTTCCAATAACTGTTAAGACTGCACTGGAAGGCACTGGGTCAGACTAAGGTGGTTGGAAGCCAGGGATTATAATTTTGATCTAGATCTTTAAATGCATATAGCTTATTTGGGTGTGGCATGTAATGGTTACTACCCAATGCAGTTATGCTCATTTACCATATGCCTTTAAGGCCAGTTGCCCCTTGCATACTAACTGTCTTTCAACAGAGCAAAGAGAGAGCTCATACCCCTGTGTGTCAGAAGTTATTTGATGGCAACACCTGGTGTTATACACTCTTTAGTACACTGTTACAGCCTAGGAAGGATGTTAATATTATACGTCACATCTGCTTGGGTCCAGATGTGACAAAGGACTGTATGTCACCCCTTCTAAGTCCAAGTCTACTGATAATTGGAATATAAAGGCATAGCAATGTTTCCCATCACAAAAACTTAAAATTAACTGAAGACACAAATGAAACATAGATACACTATCGTTAATTTCTGCCATATCAGTGATGGAATGTTATCCTTGTAAACAGTCATCACTGCAGGAAAAGTAATGTAATTGTAAAAAACATGATAATACTGTCTGACCATTTTTGGTCACTTCCTTCTACTACACCTCCCAGTACTAAGCCAACACATGCTTCTTTTGGGGGTGTACAATAACACTGCTCGGCTGAATAAGAAACAGACAATGGATGTCTTCTGTGGAAAGCTTTACCTTGGATTCTATCCATCTTCATTCCTCAACAACTACAAGCTTATTTTTTTTTACTGTCCAAGACTATTGCAAAGCATGTAACCAAACCAACTGAAAATGTTCTAGTGCATGTCACTGAGGTAGTGTTCGACTCAAAGCTTGGGTAATAAGGGCCTGCAGGATTTGTGATGCAACTAGTGATGCCGAATTGCAGAATGATTACAGATCCCGTCTTCCCCCTGGAATGCACTGTCCTTGACAGTAGATCTGATTTGTGTTTTAGAACTGACATGGTTATTAATTATTTAATGCAGAAAATATTAAAAGATGTGCGCTTCTTAGAACCAACAAGTTTATTGGTGCTTCTATAAATAATTAAATACTGCAGTGCTTTTCTAGAACCATTGCTTGTCCTTATTTCCTAATCACTATTAATTTATGACTCTCCTGTTTTTGATAATGTTTTGCCTCCAAATAGTTCAACTAGCAGACACTTCCATATATCCACTGCATTTCCAATAAAGGATTTAATCACATTTGCCCATAGTTGTTTTCTTTTGTTTTTATGTTTTAATGCCATGACCCCCTTGTTAACGAATCTCTTTTTCAGAATAAACACACACATACACACAGACACAGATATATAAACACATACGAGTGTCTCATCAAACACTGAACAATTAACAATACTGAACAATGAAAGAACTAACATTTTAGATCTAATCTAAAATTATCAAAAACAACAAAAATTGAAACTCATCTTGCACACCCTCATAACATGTGCTACTATATAAACTATCTCAGAAATTGCACAACGGAGTAAGGGCATTCCTTTACCCTGCTGTACCCCAGTCCCATTCAGAGGGCTGCAGTCTAAAACTTCACTGTTTCAGACTGCAATCATATATACTGTATGTATGTATATATATATATATATATATATATATGTGTGTGTGTATACATGTATATTATGTATATATATATATATATATATATATATATATATATATATATGTGTGTGTGTGTGTGTGTGTGTGTGTATATATATATATATATATATATATATATATATATATATATATACATATATATACATATATATATGTATGTATGTATATGTATATATATATATATATATATATATATATATATATATATATATATATATACATATATATATATATATATGGAAGAGGGAAGAAGAGCAAGTAGAACGTTTGATGCAAAAAGCTGCAACATGTCAGTGTCTGTCCTCTTCTGTTAACAAGCAAATGTAAAAAGAAGTTATGTCTTACCATAACATTCCATCTGTGTTATTCATCTTCTTTCATTCATCACTGATGGGTCCAGTTCCGAGCCCTCGGAACTGAGTCGGCCTTTTTACCAAGCTTGTGCAAACCAAACAACTCTCGAGCTAAGTCTCTACCCAGAATGCCCTTCTCCCTGTTACCTCACATCGAGTTTGCTAATGAAAAGGAAGTAAAGCCGAGGCCACTTTTGCGCAACTACCATAGGGCACCACTTGGACCCAAATCATCCACCAGGAGCCTTTGGAGGGGGAAGGAGGGTGGGAGGTGATGAATGAAAGAAGATGAACAACACAGATGGAACATTATGGTAAGACATAAAGTCTTTATCTGATGTTGTTAATCTTCTTTCCAATCATCACTGATGGGAAAGAATCCCAAGCTACCTTGAGGTCCATGGGCAGCCCTTATGGAAGAACATTCCTGAGTACCATTGAGCCGAAGGCAGCTCTCCCTCTGGAGACCAGGTCCAATTTGTAATGATTGATAACGGTATATGGCTTAGCCCAAGTAGCTGCTGCACAGATGTCATCCATGGATGCCCTGGAATGGAAGGCTACAGATGTTGCCATAGATCTAGTGAAGTGAGCTTTAACTTTTGGCATAGGTTAATTACTGAGGGAATAGATGAAACGTATGCAGTCCTTTAGCCATTTTGATAAAGTAACCTTGGAAATAGCCTCTCCCATTCTGGGCCCAGAACAAGAGATGAAAAGCTGTTCAGATTTACGGATAGGTTTGGTCCTGTCTAGAAAAAATCTCAATTGTCTGTGTATGTCTAAAGAGTGAAGACTCTCCTCTATTGACAAAATTCAGAAAGAACACTGCTAGGTCAATGGTCTGGTTTATGGACAATTCAGAAAGAACTTTGGGGAGAAAGGATGGATTCATCCGAAGTGATACTCTGTCTTTATGAAAGACCAGATAGGGCCTCCTGATACACAATGACTGCAGCTCCGAGACTCTTCTGGCAGACGTGATGGCTACCAAGAACAAGAAATTCCAAGACAAAAACTTTAGGTCGCACTTCGCAGCAGGTTCAAAAGGTTTCTGAGTCAAAGACTGAAGGACTAGAGTGAGGTTCCATGGTTCCACAAGCTGTCTGACAGGAGGCCTGATATGAGAAGTCCCCTTGAGGAAAACCTTGCAAATACATAGAGAGATAAGAGGGCTGCCATCTATACCATTGTGGAAATTGCCACTAAATGTACTCGTATGGTAGAGGCAGAGGCTCCACTATCAAAAAACCTAACCAAGTATTGAAGCACTGCAGTAACTGGAGCAGAATACGGGTCTAGCATGTTATCCTTGGACCAGATGGAGAACCTTTTTCATTTATCCTGGTATAGTCTTCTGGTGGATGGTTTATCAGAGGCTAGAATGATGTCTCGAACAGGTGAGAAGAGATTAGCTTGCCTGGCTACTAGTGGAAGTTGAGGAACTAAGCTGTCAGCTTGAGACTGGACAGATTTGGGTAACTCAACCCTTGCGGGTGAGTAATCAGATCTGGTAGAGGGTCAAGAGTCCAAAGTGGGCATACTATGTGAGGCCGAAGGAAGGGGAACCAAACTTGTCGAGACCAGAATAGGGCTATGAGGATCACCTTGCATCTCAACTGAAGAGCTTTCTTTAGAAATTGTGGGATCAGAGGGATGGGAGGATAAGTGTAAAGAAGTTCATGGGCCATTCGTGGATCAGAGCATCCCTTGGTGACTCCCCTTCCACGGGAAGTAGGGTGAAATAGCTGCTGCACTTGGTGTTTGATGGGGAGGTAAAAAGATCCCAGCAGGGCTGGCCCCAGTGGCTGAAGATTGCTAACGCAACCACGGGGTTGAGGGACCACTCATGAGGCATGAGGATGCATCTGCTCAGCTTGTCCGCAATCACGTTGGAGCTCCTGGGATATGCATTGCTATTAGAAAGGGTTGGAAGCTATCACCCACTGCCAAATTCTCATGGCTTCTCGACATAGGGGATAGGACTTGGTTCTTCCTTGCTTGTTGATATACCAGGCCACTGACATATTGTCTGATTGAATTACAGCTGTCCCAGAAGAGAGCGCTAAATGGAAGGCCTGCAACACTAACAGCACAGCTCTCAATTCCAGAACGTTGATATGCAGGTGGGTCTCTGAGGTGGACCATGTGCCTTGGATAGTCATTCCCTGGAAATGGCCCCCCCACCCAATCAGGGAAGCATCTGTGGTCACAATGGCTGTGGGCTGAGGAGATTGAAAAGGATAACTCAAAAGTTCTACGTCTGGCCTCATCCACCAGCGGAGGTCCTGTTTGTAGGAGTTGGTTTTCCGAATCTGGTAACTGAGGGGGTGATAGTTTGGGAACCATTGACACAGAAAGAGCCACTGAAGAAGCCACATGTGTAGCTTTGCTAGAGGCACTATTGGGATTATGCTGACATAGAACCTAGGGCCTGAAGAACTTCCCTTGCAGAAACTGTTTGTGAGATTATCACCAAGAGTTGAAGCCTCGATCGATGTAGTTTGTGAATTGGGAGTAATACCAGACAGGACTGAGTATTGAACATTGCTCCAATGAACTCTATTTTGTTGTGTAGGGGTAAGGTTTGATTTCTCCCAATTTATCATTATTCTCAACACTTCTGCCAGAGAGAGAGAGAGAGTATAATGTAGTGTTGTTACCAGAAGATGCTCGGTGGGGGCAGTAAGGAGCCAGTCGTCCAGATATGGAAACACTCAGAATCCTTTTAGTCTCAAGTGAGCTGTTACCACTGCTATGCATTTCCTGAACACACTGGGGGTTGTAGAGAGACCAAATGGCAGGGCATGAAATTGATAATGACTGGCTCCTAGCCAGAAGCAAAGCAGACTCCTAGAGTGTTTGTCCATCTTGTTGTGGTAATACACATCCCGGAGATCTATAGAGCACATCCAATTGCCTTCTCTTAAAAGAGGAGAATGGACTGAACTGTGACCATCTGGAATTTGGTTTGGGTGATAGACTTGTTTAAGCTGCTGAGATCCAAAATGAATATCCAGTCTCCTGTCTTTTTTGCCACCAAAAAAAATCAAGAGTAAAATCCGGATCTGAGCTGGTCTGGTGGGACTGGCTGGATGACTCTTTTTTGAGACAGCTTTATAATCTCTGAAGCTGCTTCTTTCCTTTGACTGGGTGGAAGGTCAGGAAGTTTTCTTGGGAAGTTTAGCTGACAAGAAAGGTGAATGGTGTAACCTCTGGTGATAATGCTCTGCACCTAACAATCGGTGGTGATGGACTGCCAGGCAGCTTGGTGCAGACAGAAATGACCCCCAACTGCTTCCAGAGGTAAGCAATCGGGCTGCTCCTCAGGAGCGCTGATAAGGCTGTCCAGAGAAGGAATCCCTGGAGCCCTGATTACGAGGACCCTCTCTGCCTCTATAGGGGCATCTTCCGGAATTGTTACCCCTCTGCCTTTGGAAGTATCATCACCACATGCGGCACGGAAGGAACCCTGAGATTTCTTATGCCACATCTTTCCACTCCTCTGACTCCTGGAGAAGGTACTTTGAGGGCTGGAAAACCACAGGCCTATGGCAGGCAGGGTCTTTCCATCTTTCTTGCACCTGGCTAGCATGTCCTTCACTTTGGAGTCAAAAAGGGATGAAGTTTCGATGGGAGTATTCAGAAAGGAAGACTTGAAGGGGTCCATGAGGTCACAAATGCGCATCCAGGCATGACGCCTCATAACAATGCCCGAAACCGCTGCTCTAGCCACCCCTTCAGTTGCATGTGACGGCAACCTCATGGACGAGTTGGATATTGATTCCAGGGTTGAAATCTGCAAGACCACTTTGTCCCTGACCTTGTCAGACAACTGTTCTGCAAGTGTGCCAGAGAGTTCGGAGATCAAGTCCCTCTGGAGCCTTGTAAAATGTGCCAAATAATTCAGGGACTGTATGGCAAAGGTCCCTGATGCAAAAGCATGCTTCCCAAGTCCGTCCACTGGCCAGGAACTCCCTGTTGGGTGGGTGGACAGTGGGACTTTCTTCAACCAAGTCCTTTATCATGGTCACCACCATAGCATCAACTGGTAACCCTTTGGACCAATGCAGGTTCTCCTCGGGAGGGGAAAGAATTTTGTCTGGTCTCAGAGGGATCACCTCAATGGAATCAGGGTTCTTTCAAGTGCGCTGCACAATGAGCTGAATGAGCTCGTCGGCAGGCGGGGTCACCCAAGAGGTAGAAGGCCGGGCACAAAAAGCCTGCAGGAACACAGATTCCTCAGATTAAGGGTTGGACGGCTTCCAGTCACCTCTCTGCTTTAACATTTTCAGGATGTCTCTACAGGAAACATCAGGGGGTGACAGTGGGGACCCGTCACCATCATCGTAATGCATGTCTTCTGTTAAGGACTCCTCAGGTGAGTCCATGTGCTTCCTCTTGTACATCATCTTTCAAGGGGGCTCCTCAATTGGGGATCTCTGTGAAGGACTTGGATGAGAGGATACCCTGAACAGGGGTGTCCTGTGGCTTCTCTGCCTGGTGTCTCGGTGGGTGGTCTGTGACAGCTGTAGCTGAGGGGGTGAAAACTGGGGTTCTGACATTGAAGGAGTGCTGCCAGAAGCAAGAGCCCTCTCCATTGCGTGGACGTCAGGCCCGCCAAAGAGGGATGGGAGCCCGGAACTGAGAAAGACAACCTCGAGAATAGGGTCACACCCACCTCCAGCAAAACCACCCCCATGGATGGAGCCTCAAGCAGGATTGGCGCAGATGCGGCTATTGGCACCAAGGATGGAACAGAGGTGAGAGGTGGCTCCGTACCCCTGGCCGACACACCCATCCCCCAATTCCCAGAATGAGGAAGGACCAGTTCAGTGGGTACTGAAGACCAAATGGACAAACTCAGAGCTGGCATGAGATGCACCATAGGTGGTGAAGTGATGGGTTCCAAGAAAGATGTCTAAGCAGAAGGCTTCGGAACCGAGATGGTCGAATGAGGAGTGTAAGATGGAATCTGTGAATAAGGCAACCCAAGTCCTGCAGGTGGATGGGTCCTAGAAAGTGAGGGAATCCCCCTGGCTAACAACAGCTGGTCTACAAGATGCACCATGTCATGTTCAGAAAGGATCCTGGTGGATCTAGTGGATACTCCGGAAGGCGAGTCAGGACATTCAATGAAGGAGCTATATGCCGGGCCCAGAAAAGGATCTATGGAGGGTGAGTATCAGGTCTGTGGTGCAAGGTCTTCTGGCACCGAAGTCTCTAGTTTTGAGACCAGAGGTAAAGGGGTCAAATCAAGTGAGGTCAGTACAACGCTTGGTGCCGAAGTGGCACTCGGAGCTGAAATAGTCGGTTCCAAAATGGAAACTAATGATGTAGTCAAAGGTGTGCCCTGAGCCAAAGTGGCCACAGGTGCTGAAGTCGAAATACGCATAGTAAGGTCTATGATTGGTGACAGAGGCAGGACCGGTGCAAAAATGGGTGCCGGTATTGATGGTTTTGAGATAGTCAGAGCTGAGGAAGATGGAGCCGAGGGGGGATGATTTATGCTCCGAAGATAACTTTGGGACCTTTGATTTCCAAGGCTTGCTCTGATCACCCAATGGTGAAGAAGGAACAGAGTGGGATCTCTTTTTGTTCTTAGAAGGAGGGGTTAAGACCCCCATCGCAGAAATGGACTCAGAGAAGGGAGACTTGAGTAACCCTTTCAGAATGAGTTTAGTTTTGCGTTCAATAAGAGTGCATGGACTGAAACTCTGACAAATGTCACATGGAGGCTGCACTGAAAGGTGGGACACTCACAAACAGTATACACAGTCATCATAAAAATCATTGTTAGGTAAATTTCCCTTACCTGAAGTACAATGCTTAAAACCTGAACTACCCTTCTTATCCGACATCTTGATTGAGAAAAAACACCACAGGCCGACGTTATAATCCAACTATAATCAAAATCAACTCCTTTAAAAAAAGTCACAAATATAACAATACACTGGTATGATAGAGAAAAGAAAGGAAACACCTGAATAAAAGACAGCTAATAGGTTAAACAATACCAACTATGGTATTGAAGAAATACCACAAGGGTAAGGGAGGAAGGCAGTACCAACAATGGTACTTGAAAGGGTACCAACGGTAACTATGGGTAGAGAGGAAAAACCAAGGTCAGTCAGAAGAAAAGACACTAGAAAAACTAATCGCTTAATGAAATATGAAGATATCCAAAATTTTTCAGAGAAATATCAAAAAAGTTTCACTTAGCCGAGAGCTTGGCTGAAACGCGGCTTTACGGCTATGCAGCAAACAAGATCTGAGGTAACAGGGAGAAGGGCACTCTGGGTACAGACTTAGCTCGAGAAGTTTTTGGCTGGCGCGAGCTTGGTAAAAAGGCCGACTCGGTTCCAATGGCTTGGAACCAGACCCATCAGTGATGAATGGAAAGAAGATTAACAACATCAGATTAAAACTTTAGCAGAATATCTAGTACAAATGTTCTGAAACTTCCAAATACAGTAAGTTTTAGTACAATTTAAACACAGTCATGGTAATACATAAGTGCTGGTATTCACAGAGAATAAAATGTTTGTGTATAGTAGGCAATGCTAAGCAGCCCAGATTTGCTGAAGACTACTGGCTGCTGTCTTGTATACATTTCGGCCATCTCTGCTGATGATTCAAAGCAAAGCCTGTCTGTGCAGTGCTACATAAGCAGAATCTGAAGCCCCTTCCTCCCATGTGTCACAGCCTGTCTGTGCAGTGCTACATAAGCAGAATCTGAAGCCCCTTCCTCCCACGTATCATGGTCTGTCTGTGCAACACTACATAAGCAGTACATGAAGACCGTTACTCCCACTTGTCACTGCCTGTCTATGCAGAGCTATAGAAGCAGTACATGAAGTCCCTTCCTCCCACATGTCACAGCCTGTCTGTGCAGCACTACATAAGTAGTAAATTAAGCCCCTTCATCCCATGTGACAGCCTGTCTGTGTAGTGCTACATAAGCAGTACACGAAGTCCCTTCCTACCATGTGTCATAGCCTGTCTGTGCAGTGCTTCATAAGCAGAACATGAAGCCCCTTCCTCTCATTTGTCAAAGCCTGTCTGTGCAGTGCTGTATAATCAGTACATAAAGCCCCATCCTCCCATGTGTCATAGCCTGTATGTGCAGCGCTACATAAGCAGTGCATGAAGCCCCTTCCTCCCAAGTGTTATAGCCTGTCTGTGCACTCATTCATAAGCAGCACATGAAGCCCCTTCCTACCACGTGTCATAGCCTGTCTGTGCAGTGCTTCATAAACAGAACATGAAGCCCCTTCCTCTCATGTGTCATAGCCTGTATGTCCAGTGCTGTATAAGCAGTACATAAAGCCTCTTCCTCCCATGTGGCATAGCCTATTTGTGCATTGCTGTAGAAGCATTACATGAAGCTCCTTCCTCCCATGTGTCATAGCCTATCTGTGCAACACTACATAAGCAGTACATGAAGACCCTTCCTCCCACATGTCATAGTCTGTCTGTGCAGTGCTACATAAGCAATACATGAAGACCCTTCCTCCCATGTGTCACAGCCTTTCTGTGCAGTGCTACATAAGCAGTACATGAAGTCCCTTTCTTCCATGTGTTATAGTCTGTCTGTGCAGTGCTTCATAAGCAATACATGAAGCCCCTTCCTGCCTCTTGTCATAGGCGGAGTAGTATGTGTAATACAGCTCTCCCACCTTGCCCATTGCTGTAACACTGTCAGTAGGAGCAAATGAAAACACACCAGTCTTCTCCTTCCTTTACTCTCATCAGCAATGTATAGAATAAAAAAGAATCCTTCCAGCATCTTTTGTCACAACCCTGGTAACAGTATACACAGAAAGCCCTTAATTCCTATTAACCTCCTTAATATCATGTCTAATAAAAAAATAAAACTACCATCTCTGTTCCTCACCCTTGTTGTCACATCTCCATTCTCCCTTACTGCTTCATTCTATCCTACAGTTTAATTTTATATTTATGGTGATTGAATCCTGTTGCTTACTGAAAGTTATTTTACTTATTATTAAATGTTTTTATTACTTTAAATTGTGGCTGGAAAATCAGTGCGTTCTTTAGAGATTAGTGTGTGCTTGTACCGGTTTGATACTCCACAAGTCACCTCGAATACCTGACTGCTTCTGGTCATAGCTATCATTTATTTTGATATTTAATTTTTAATAACTGATCACAGGTGTATACCTGTCTGATTCTAGTGGCAGCGTTTATATTCGGAGGGGACACAGCTGGAAATCTGTGTCAGGCTTCCCATAAATGTAAGTGTGTGTGAGATTTAACTTTATTTTGTGTGTGTGAGTCAGTCAGAGGTCCTAAACTGGAACACCTTGCTCTGAAATGTATATTAAGGGAATACATTTGGGGTGGACAGAGGTATGTAGTCCAGCTCCAGAAAATAGAGTGTGTTCCTGTTGTGCTCTTAAGGGAAAATGTGGAATTTTACTCTTGTGTGCTCTCTGCTCTGGTGTTTCCTGTGACACTCCCACACTGGAGTCAGTGGTGGGGATTGAGGCTTCTTAATTACTGACCCGGGTTTTAAGTGGGGGGGAGGGGCATCACATTATTAGTGGCAGTCCAGTGGGATATTAACTGGACTTTACATTATTTGGTGGCAGCAGTGGGATATTAACTGGACATCATACTCCACATCACTGTTAAGTACCTACAGCCCCACCATTAAGCGGCTATACTCTGGTAATTAGGATTAGGGCAGTTAATGTACAGAAAAATGTTCACCAACATTCTTCTATACTACACCTTATACAGCATTGTTAAGCAATACGCCACCACTGGAAGTGAGTAGATCAGGACTTACCCATGGTTGCCATGGTTTGATCACAACGGTGAAACCCAAGTAATTAAAGTCAACTGCAGGTAAAGCCTGATATACCCATACCCAGGAGTGGATTACTGCCATTATACAATGACACTGTTTAAGAAAGAAATTGCTTATGTTTCTTAAATAATGTCTTTGTATAATGGCGCTGAACTGTTGCTCCACATTTTTCCTTCTTTAGTGATGTAGTGAGAATGCATATGGGACTTAAGTCCCCAGGTTTGTACAAAATATCAGTGCAGTGCAGGAGAAGCAACAATGAAGAGAGAATTTCCATTGCTGTTTTTTTTTTGTCAAGATTTTATAAGGTACAGTACAGAAATAAAAGGATAACCAAGTATGTTTCTGCTTCTTTATTTTTGAGAATGTATCTGATTTTTCTTCCATTTTGCTCTGTCCCACAGCATATTCCAATATAAAGCCCTGCCACTCAATGGTACTTCAGTGGCTGAACTTTACTCTATTGGTATATGCTTGACTTATACTAGGCTACCAATCAGCATGCTCATCTTTGAATACAAATGAGTTGTCATTGTAAAATAAGGCATAAGACCTCAGTCACACTTCTGTTCTATAAAACAGCTGGTGCAATAGTCTCTTCTAAACTGTGCTGTTGCATTATCCCAGCTATAACACAGTAAATGTTGTGCTTTAAAAACAACCATTTGAGAATCCCTACCTATGACCTGGTCATCCCTCAACACACAAACACAAACAAAATTAGACAAAGAATATCTATATATCTATGATTAGATATATAAACAAACACAAATAACTATGTTTTGCTATTTATCTACATACATGTGTGTGTGTATAAGGATAGATATGCAGTCTGAGGATAAAGGGTGCAAGAACGAACATACTCTTTTCATTATGAATGCCCTTCTTCAAACAGTTTTTATAGCAGTGTCAGATTTTGTAAAAAATGAATGAATGGAATGGCTGAAAGTGGTCTTCCTTTTATTTTTCCTTTCAAGGAATGCCTGCTTAGTGTTCTATAATGGATTCAGCAGACCAACTTAAGGACAGGGCTACAGTACATGAAAGCATTCTAGAGCTAGGAAGAAGAGGGAGCAGAACTAACTGATCAGCTTGGTCCAAATGACAATTACACTTCTCAACTGCAGCACAAGATGAATCACTATCAGTTGCTACCCTTAATGACTATCAATTACAACATTCTGAACCATGTCACATCAAAATAATAAACCAGATACACATGCACTTACCAAACCTATCCCACAAAAGTATGGGTGAGTAGAAGTGCCCCCAAACCACCCACATGGGATAAAGCATCTCAACACACCTGTTAAAATTATATTAAAGCTTCTCAATGTATCTCTTAAAATTATATATCAACACTGAAGTCATACCACAATGGGGAATGCACCAAAACAAAATGTCTGCTTGCTATACATTACTAACATTCAGCCAGCAAACAGTAACTTTGTCCTGCGGAATTCAAAATGTTTATTTCTTTACAGAAAATGGACTCAGGGAAGCTAAAAAAAGAAAGTCCTTTTTGCTGTTCATCTATATTACAAACATGTTTACATGACCTAACGTGAACATACGTACGTACGTAAATACATGCAAAGATAAGCTCTCATACTCCAGCACTCATGAATGGATGTATATCAGCAGACTTAACTTCAGACACACAAATCAGCGCATATGGGCACACGCAGACATGTAGGTATTCTCATGAGACTATGTACGACTAAAATACTCAGATGCAGTCTTCTACTGGTATCAGTTTAAATTATGCCTTAAGAAGAGACTTGCCAAACGGCATGCATCCTTACACCTACGAGACAGTTTCAAACTGCCACTCATGAATTTAGATACGCCCCTTCTTTACAGCAGTTTATGAACATGTTGATGTTCCAAAGACCATCTGTTTATCGCAAATTGTATAAGCTTTATTTCATTTCTTACTGTCAGTGTGAATGAAATATGAAACCATTATCCTTTCGTTTGAATACACAAACATTGCATCAAGAGACTTGTGGACTTAAATGTTCCCAAAAGTCAACGTTTAAGATGTTTATCTGCTTTAATCCTCAAATACATTACTAAAGGTAGCAATTTTGTGATAAACAAGATGTCTTTGTAGAGTTCTGTGTGAAGTGTTCATTTTCTCTAGAAATATTGCTTGCAAAGAGAGCTCTCAGATTAATCAACCTTGGAAAATCTGTTGTGGCTACAGGCAAAATTCCCCTGACTGCAGAACCACTGAAGTTTCTTCACTGCTTGAGTAAATTCAGCAGGTGATTTTGATTCTTACCTTTTAAGATGTTATAGCTGCCAAAATAATTTAGATCTTTTTAACATGCACAAAGTATTTGTTTCTGCTCTATTAAC
This sequence comes from Protopterus annectens, assembly GCF_019279795.1. NCBI lineage: Eukaryota > Metazoa > Chordata > Ceratodontiformes > Protopteridae > Protopterus > Protopterus annectens. Next base: position 156,437,193 of record NC_056746.1, on the reverse strand, counting down.
ATTTCTTGTGCACTAAACTGTAAGAGAGATGGTCAGTTTGTGTCCTTATTAAAAAGTTGCTGACACTTCTGATAAATGTCTATAAAACCTAATCCGTTATAGCTAGCACTACATGCATTTTATATGCATGTGTTGCATATTTTTTCTTTCCTACATTTAATGCTGGGAAAACCTTCATGCATAATTTTCAGCTTAAACTTAAGATTTTAACTTAAATGCCTTGAAAAAACTGCCATTAGAATGCGTCACTGAAAAAGGTGCATCTGTAAGCGTACAGAATATATTTGGCAAATCATACTTTTTGTGTTCAGTCAAAATCCAGTGCAGGCTAGCAACATCTTTTTATGTACTGTTTTATTTCATTTATATTCTAAATTACAAGCAGTTGCAAACAATGCTCCACCAAAGGGTACATTGAGTAGGGTCTCTCATACCTTCCTCTAAATCCACACAATCAAATCAGATTTAGCTGAAGGTTCATTTTGCTCAATGCTTAGCTAGTCAGGGTTGAAGATTAGAATGTTTCCAAAGGTGAGTTTAAAACACCTTATTTAAGCAAATGTCTGAATACTGGCATACCATTTGGCAGGACAGTTTCACTGCAATTTCTTCAAGATTATTTTACTCTGTACTTTACTCTTCACCCTTTACAATCCTCAACTACAGAAACATTTTTCTGTTATGACTGAAATGATTTTAATGACTGCATTGTGAGAGGAACAGAGACTAAAAAAAGATAAATTTATCTGGAATATGGATTTTGATTTAAAGTGTACCAACTCAGAAGTAAATAATGGTGGAAGTAAATACAGTTTCTAATGTAACACAAGTTGATGAGACATGTTAATTTTTTTTTTAATAAAATACATAGTAGGTAACAGGGAGCTACTGATGGAAGGGCAGGCAACAATGGCTTGTTTATTCACAGTTACAAAACAAAATGTTTTGAGCTAATTTTGTACAGCGTTCTGATAAAGTCCCAAATTGAGTAGGGACGAAAGAATTAAACCACCATGAGAAAATTTATGGTGGTTTTTAGTTTGTTTTACAATAAAGAACTGTTGACTTGATACTTAAACACAACCAAGCAGCTCTGTTCAACATCACTGCTGAGCCTGTTTCATTGACAGTTACAAAAAAATAAGTTGTGTCTTACCATAACATTCCATCTGTGTTGTTGATCTCTTTTCATTCATCACTGATGGAAGTCAGCCTAATACCAAGCTCGTGCCAGCCAAAAACTCTTGATCTAAGCTTCTACCCACAATGCCCATCTCCCTGTTACTTCAGATCGAGTTTGCCCATGTTATACAAGTAAAGCAGAGGCCATTTCTGCACAAATGCCCTAAGATACCACTTGGACCCAAAGCATCCCCAGGAGCCTTTGGCGGGGGAAGAAGGGTGGGAAGTGATAAATGAAAGAAGATCAACAACACAGATGGAATGTTATGGTAAGACATAACTTCTTTATCTGATGTTGTTAATCTTCTTTCAATTCATCACTGATGGGACAGAATCCCCAGCTACCTTGAGATCCTTGGGTGGCCCTTATGGAAGAACATTCCTGAGAACCATTGAGCCGAAGGCAGCTCTCCCTCTGGAGACCACATCCAATTTGTAATGACTGATAAAAGTGTGGGGTTTAGCCCAAGTGGCTGCTGCGCAAATGTCATCCATAGAAGCCCTGAAATGGAAGGCTACAGAAGTTGCCATCGATCTTGTGGAATGGGCTTTAATATTCTGTGGCACAGGTTCTTTAGCAAATGAATAGGTGAAATATATGCAGTCCCTTAGCCATTTTGATAAAGTGACCTTGGAGACAGAATTTCCCATTCTAGGCCCAGAAAAGGAAATGAAAAGTTGGTCAGTCTTATGTATTGTTTTGGTCCTGTCTAAATAAAATCTCAATTGCCTGTGCACATCCAAAGAATGTAGGCAGTATTCTCCTTTATTAGAGAAGTTTGGGAAAAATACTGGTAGGTCACTAGATTGATTGATGAAAATGTCAGAAACAATTTTGGGGAGAAAGGATGGGTTCGTCCGGAGTGATACTCTGTCCTTGCGGAAGATTAGGTAGGGTCTTTAGGTGCACAATGCCTGCAACTCCGAAATTCATCTGGCTGACGTGATGGCTACCAAAAAGAGAGATTTCCATGACAGGAATCTGAGGTCACATTTTGCTGCAGGTTCAAAGGGGGGTTGAGTCAAAGACTGGAGAACTAACGTAAGATTGCATTGCTCTATAGGCTGTCTGATTGGAGGTCTAATGTGAGAAACTCCCTTGAGAAATGTTTTACATAAACGCAGTAATATGAGAGTACCACCATCCAGCCCATTATGGTAATTAGAAATTGCCACCAGATGTACTCATATGGTAGAGGCTGTGGCTCCATCTTCAAAAAACTTAGATATTGTAAGACCGCTGTGACTGGAGCTGAATAATGATCTAGCATATTTTCCTTTGACTAAATAGAAAACCTTTTCCATTTATCCTGCTATAGTCTTCTGGTGGATGGTTTATGAGAGGCCAGAATAATGTCGCTACCAGATGAGGTGAGATCATCCTGCTTGGCAACTAACGGAAGTGGAGAAACCAATCTGTCAACTTGAGACTGGACAGATTTGGGTGACTCAACCCTTGGGGGTGAGAAATCAGGTCTGAAAGAGGGTCCAGAATCCACGGTGGGTATAACAGATGAGGCCGAAGGAAGGGGAACCAAACTTGTCAAGGCCAAAAGGGGGATATGAGGATCACTTTGCATTTCAACCAAATAGCTTTCTTTATGAATTGAGGAATCAGAGGAATGGTGGGATAGGCATAAAGAAGTCCCGTGGGCCAATCGTGAATCAGAGCATCCCTGGGGAACTCTCCTTTTGGGGGAATTAGGGCAAAATAGCTGCTGCATTTGCTGTTGGATGGGGAGGCGAAAAGGTCACAGCAAGGCTGGCCCCAATGGCTGAAAATTTATGCCGCTACTTCAGGATTGAGAGACCATTCATGGGGCAAGAGAATGCATCTGCTTAACTTGTCTGCAATCATGTTGGAGTTCCCCAGGATATGCGTTGCTATCAGAAAGCGGTTGGAAGCTATTGCCCACTGCCAAATTCTCATGGCTTCTCAACACAGGGGGTATGACTTGGTTCCGCCTTGCTTGTTGATATACCAGACTACTGACATATTGTCTGACTGAATTGCAGTTGTTTCAGAAGAAAGAAACGTTTGGAATGCTTGCAACACTAACAGCACCACTCTCAGTTCTAGAACACTGACATGCAGGTTGGCCTTCAAAGTGGACCATGTGCCTTGGACTGTCTTTCTCTGGAAATGGCTCCCCCACCCTATCAGGGAAACATCCGTGGTTATAATGGCCTTGGGATGAGGGGACTGGAATGGGTTGCTCCAAAGTTCTGTGTCTGGCTTCATCCAGCAAAAAGGTCCTGCTTGCAAGAGTTGGTTATCTAAATCTGAAAACATAGAGGGTGATGGTTCGGGAACCACTGAGCGAGAAGAAGCCACTTGAGAATTTGCATGTGCAGTTCTGCAAGAGGCACTATTGGTATGGAAGCTGACATGGATCCTAGGACCTGAAGACCCTCTCTCGCTGAGACTTTGACAGAGTATCACCCGAAGCTGAAGCCTCCATCTTTGGAGTCTGTGAGCTGGGAGTGACACCAGACAGGATCGAGTGTCGAAGACTGCCCCAATTAATTCTATCTGCTGGGCCCGAGAAAGGTTGGATTTCTCCCAGTGCAAAGTAATCCCCAAAATTTCTGCCAGAGAAATGGTGTATTGTAGGGCTGCTACCAGAAGATGCTTGGTTGGGGCAGTAAGGAGCCAATCATCTGGAAACACCCGGAATCCTTGCAGTCTCAAGTGAGATGTAACCACTACCAAGCATTTTGTGAACACTCTGGGGGCTGAAGAGAGACCGAACAGCAGGGCACAAAACTGGTAATGATTAGCTCCTAGCCAGAAGTCCAAGAGACTCCTGGAGCATTTGTCCATTTTGATGTGGTAATACGCATCACAGAGATCTACTGAGCACATCCAATCACCCTCCCTTAGAAAAGTGAGAATGGTCTGAACCGTGAACATTCAGAATTTGGTTTGGGCAACAAACTTGTTCAAACTGCTGGGATCCAGAATGGGTCTCCAGTCCCCTGTCTTTTTTGGCACCAAAAAGAATCTTGAGTAAAATCCGGATCCACATTGGTCTGGTGGGACTAGTTGGATGATTCTTTTTTGATGCAGCTTTTTTATTTCTGAAGCTGCTTCTTCCCTGTGACTGGGTGGAATGTCAGGAAGCTTTGTTGGAAGTTTTTGATAAGTAATGAGGGGAATGGCGTAACCTCTGGTAATGATATTCTGCACCCAACGATCAGTGGTAATAGAGTGCCAGGCAGCTTGGTGCAGAGAGAAGCGACCCCTGACTGCTGCCAGAGGAAGGCAATTGGGCCACTCTTCGGGAGCGCTGGTAAAGCTGCCTAGAGAAGGAGTCTCTGGGGCCTTGGTTACATGGATCCCCTCTGCCTCGATAGTGGTGTCTTCCAGAATTGTTAACCTCCTGCCCCTGGAAGTATCGTCACCACATGTGGCAAGGAAAGAGCCCTGAGAATTTTTGTGCCACATCTTCCCACTCCTCTGGATCCCGGAGTAGGAATGTTGAGGGTTAGAAAAACGTAGACCTATGGCAGATAGGGTCTTACCGTCCTGCTCATATCTGGCCAGAGTGTCCTTTACCTTAGAGCCAAACAGGGAAGATGCTTCCATGGGAGCATTCAAAAAGAAAGACTTGAAGGGATCCGTGAGGTCACAAATGCACATCCAGGCATGATGTCTCCTAACTATGCCTGATCCTGCAGCACTAGCCGCCTCTTTGGTTGCACGTGAAAGCAACCTCATGGACGAGTTGAGGATCGATTCCAGGGTTGCGAGCTGCAAGGCAACTTTGTCCCTTACCTCATCAGACACCTGTCCTGTTAGCGTTCCAGAGAGTTTGGAGATCAAGTCTCTTCTTTGGAGCCTCGTAAAATGTGCCAAGTAGTTCGGGGACCGTATTGCAAAGGTTGCTGATGCAAAGACTCGCTTACCCAATCTGTCCATGGCCTGGATCTCTCTGTTGGGAGGGTGAACAGTAGGACTCTCTTCAGCTAGATCCTTTTTCGTTGTCACTGCAGCCACCACCATAGTATTGACTGGTAAACTTCTGGACCAATGAGGGTTATCCTCGGGTGGAGAGAGTATCTTGTCGGGTCTTCGAGGGATCACCTCAACAGAATCAAGGTTCTTCCATGCGTGCTACACCACAAGCTGAACCAGCTCATCTGCAGGTGGAGTCACCCAAGAGATAGATGACCCAGCATGGAAAGCCTGCAGGAACACGGGCTCCTCAGAAGAAGGATTAGTGGGCTTCTAGTCACCCCTATGTTTCACCATTTCAAGGATGGCAGTGACCGTGGAGACCCCTCACCATCATTGAAACCCATGTTCTCTGTTAGAGACTCATCAGGGGAGTCTATGTGCTTCCTCTTGCACGACCTCTTCCGAGGGGGCTCCTCAGTGGGGGCTTCTTTGGAGAAATTGGAAGAGTGGGTATCCTGTACAGGGGGTTTCTATGGCTTCCCTGCCCTGTGTCCCGGGGAGGTGGCCTGTGGCAGCTGTAGCTCAGGGGAAGAAATCTGGGGTTCGGACGTCAGCTGAATGCTTCCAGAAGCAAGTCCCCTCTCCATCGCATGGAAAGCAGGTCCACCCAAACAGGGATGGGAGCCCAGAACTGAGGACAACCTCAGAACCAGGGTCTAATCACTGCCCACCGAACCCACTCCTGGGGATGGAGCCTCAAGCAGGATCAGTGCAGACAAAGCTCCCAGCACCAAGGACGGAACTGAAGAGACACTCAGAACTGTGCCCCGAAGCGAACAGCCTACAGCCCAATCACGAGGTTGAGGAAGGACTGGTTCAGCAGGAACCAAGGACCAAAGGGATGGTCCTGGAGCTGCAGTGAGATCCCCTACAGGCGCCGAGACAGGGGGTACCGAAAAAGACATCAGAGCAGGAGGCTTTGGAACCGGAATGGTCAAAGGAGGAGACTAAGATGGAGTCCATGAAGAAGTCAACCCAAGTCCTGCAGGAGGATTGGTCCTGGAAGGCATGGGTATCCCCCTGGCTGCCAACAGCTGATCCACAAGACGCACCGCATCAAGTTCTGAAAGGCTCCTGGTGGATCTAGTGGCTACTCCTGACGGAGTCAGGTCAATCTAGAAACAGGCTATACACTTGGCCTAGCAAGTGGTCTACAGATGGAGAGCATCAGGTCCGTGGTGTGGAATCTACTAGCACCAATGTCTCAGGTTTGAAGACAGGAAGTAGTGGGGTCAAATCCATTCTTGTCAGAATCGTAAAATAGCTTGGTGCTGAAGGGGTAATTGGAGCCAATACGAGAGGCTCAATCATCATTGCAGAGATAGGCATCGAAGGCATGTACTGTGCCGAAGTGGCACCCGGTGCAGAAGTTGTAGAAGGTGAGGCAAGATTTATAGTCAGTGCAGGAGACAGTATCAGAACCGAAGCTTGCGCCAATGTAGAAACAGTCGTCGTACCTGGAGCAGACAAAGCCGGTGCCGACAAGGCAGATTTATGCTCCAAAGAAAGTTTTTCAACTTTAGGTTTCACAGACTTACCCTGGTCATCCAAGGGTGAAGAGGGAACCAAATGGGACCTTTTCTTATCCTTCCTAGGAGGGGTTGAGACCTCCATCCAGAAAGGGCCTCTGAAAAGGGCAACTTAAGTAGGCCCTTCAGTATTAACTTATTCTTGCACTCATTTAGAGTGCTCTCGCTGAAACTTTGACAAATCACACAGGGGGGTTGCACCGAAAGATGGGGCACCCCCAAGCAACAGACACAATCATTGTGAGAGTCACTATTTGGAAGTTTACCATTACAAGAAGTACAATGCTTGAAGCCCAATGTACCCTTCTTTTCAGACATCATGATAAAGTTAAACACGACAATCAAAATCTTCAGAGGAAAAATAAATTCTACTCTCTCCAAGTCCAAATCTATCTAAAAACACACAGTATCTATCCAAAGAGTCAAAAACACACAACTAGACAGAAAAGGGGAAGGAGAGAAGAAATACCAGCAATGGTATTCAAGGAATACCACAAGGGTAAAGAGAGAGGGCCATACCACCAATGGCACTTAAAATATTACCAAACGGGTAGAAGTAGAAGTGAAAACGATGTAAATCTAACTGTAAATATAAAAATTAATGCATGTAAGTCACAAACAACAAGAAAATAGACAAATATTTCCACAAAATTTCAAAAGGTTTCCACTTAGCTGACAGCTCGGCTGAAACACGGCTTTATGGCTATGTGGCAAACGAGATCTGAGGTAACAGGGAGAAGGGCATTGTGGGTAAAAGCTTAGCTCGAGAGTTTTTGGCTGGCGTGAACATGGTATTAGGCCGACTCAGTTCCGAAGGCTCAGAACCGAACCCATCAGTGCTGAATGGAAAGAAAATTAACATCAGATGAAATGTTTTGAGGTTAACATTCTATAAGTATGAATCACAGTTTAAAGAAACTTGCCTCTTCATGTCAAAGAAACAGTATGGGACACTGTGACTTTTTAGATTGTAAGAACTGGCTCTGCGCTATCCTTTCAAGCATTAAAACCATATAAGACGAAAAGCACACATTTAAAGTACTCAGTGTTAAGTTTACCTGATTCAGAACAAATAAAAAAGAAAGACAGCAAGAGTATGGGTGCTTAATATTTTCATTATTCAGAATCATTTAGATCAAACTGCCTTTATTAGTCAAAATTGTATTGCTTTTACATGCACCCAAGCCTCCATACAAAATTTCACTACAAAAAGAAAGCACCACTAAAATGGCCTTTTCTGTATGTGCAAATAAAATATTTGGCAAACCAAAATCCTTCGCCTTCTTTCAAGATCCACTGCAGACCAGCAGTCTGTTGCAATGTTTTTATGTACTTTCTTCTTAAACTTCTATACTGAGATACAGCCATTTACAAACAATGGCTTGCCAAAGGGCACATGAGCAAGAATCTGTAATACACTGCTCGAAAGTCCAAAACCCACATTTAAATAAACGCAAGTTCAGATGAAGGTATTTTCTGCTCATTGACTGAGCTGTCAATATGAAAGTCAGAATGTAACAATTGAAACTAGAAAGGGATATCTCCAAACAGTAGTAATCTGGAAACACAAAACATCATAAAGCTCATCGTAATGGAAAATAAAAAAGATGCTCCATCTAGCTGCCACAGTATTCATCCCCAACAAAATCCACACATCTTTACAAAAGCAGCAGGTGTGGAATTCCTACTTTGAGCATCCTGCTAATGAAAATGGAGTGCATGGAATACATCTCCAGCATAATGGCAAAATACAGGTTTCCTTACATGCAACACCAAAAAAACAAAGTACTTCCCTTCCACACAGTAACAATTTACCACTGCCACTCAAGAGCCATAAAGACACACAGTACAAACGTACAAGTAAAAGCAGCAGTCAGGATAGCTGAATATTGCATACTTCCAGGATAGAAGAGCAGTGTCATATTCATTACATCACTCTATCCACATTGCTGCAAACCAACCACCATCAGCCCACCAATGCCATACTTGTATACTTCTCAAATATTCTGATTTTCATAGAATGTCCAGATTTTTTGCCTGATGTTTTTTCCTCTGTTCCTTACAACATTTGTATTTTTTGGCAACTCCATGAGGATAGAAGTCACTAAATAATTACAGACATTTGAATTTCAGATTTCAAATCCTTCAGAAAATGCATGCTAATGCAAAACCTTTTATTTTACCAACTTTCTAAATTGATAAGAGGACTACTTAAAATCTGTCCCTATTTTTGGGCCTTTGATCCCCCTCCAATATTTTTTGGTTTTGTCCGGATTTGTGGGCTAAGAGGTTGAGAGGTATGCACACTTCCTTCTAGTAATCTGAAGCATGAGGTTCCTCCTTGGAATAAGGTCATTCTCCCTCTTCTACAGAGGATTACCTATTGATGAAATGAATATTGTTTTGTTTTATTTTCTCTTCAGCTTGAACAAACATACTGTAAAGCCCACCTTTCAATACAGCATTTATGGGTTCTCCTCACAAGAAATGTTACGTGACAACGCCATCATGAAAATTCATTAGAAAATGTAATTTTGAAAAGCAAAACTTACTGTAAGTATAAGAAAATGCAACTTTTTATATGAAATGTGAAGGTTGTCATGTATGGGATCGCATTTCGTGAACTACTGCCCTTTCTTTGTTTATGTCTAACTCAAAAGCCACTTTTTGGCAGGAAAGCTGAAAAAACGCACACAGACTGTAAAATTATCTTTTTAGATGAAACTGCACGATAACACTCCAGCTTTTAAAATGTAGCCCCGTGAGTATGTAAGATAATTCCCATCTGACATTCCAACTCTATGTTCAAGGTTTACTGCACAAGGTTACTCCAAATTTGCAAAATTAAAGTTCACTGCTTATTGCCCAGTGCCAACTCATCTGAACTTCAAACATGTTTGTTATTCAGTGAACCCCTTTCTGTAGTTCCCAAAATCAACTCTAGTATGTGTTGCCCAGGGTCCCCACTTTTGCCTTCCAATACACATTGAGTGTTCATCTTTTAAAGAAGGCTATAGTGATTAGTGTTAGTCAGTCTCTGTGCCTTGGCTTTTGTTCTTGACCTCCCATTACTGTCTCTGTGGCATTTTGTTTTTCTAAATATTCTGGTTTTCTCTCACTTCTCAAACACCTACTGCTTGGTTGGATATTCTAAATTCTTTAGACATAAATCTTTTATTTTTCTTCTTGGCGTTCCCATCTGGAATGTGGATGAAAAGAATATATATGATCAGCCCACATTTCAGTTATTAAAACTGCCTCTCCACCTCTTGCCTCTCACCTGAGGAGGAAGATGAAGAGCATCAAAACTCAGCACCTCTGAATCACAGTCCTTCACAATCTCCTTCTGTTCAGGAGTTCTGTGCTTTTTAACCAGGACTTCATACCATCTACCAATGACATTTTAGAGGATCCTAAACTTCAGACCAAATCTCATCCCTGACAAAGGCCTTTCATGGTTCACTGTTAACAGCAAGCGAAAGCCAAGTGAGGTACTATACCCTTTCTCTACTGGAGCTTCTTGAAAAAGATGTCAAAGAACAGGATGCTGGAGTCCCCACTTTGCTGCCTTAATGAAGGCTTTGAGGCAGACACATGATTCACAGCACAGATATTCCTATGCATGGAAAAATATCCACAGCTGGTACACCCTTTTTATCCTCAGCTGGGGATGAAGGAGAGAGGAGGGGTCAAAGAGCTTGATGAAGAACATAACGCATGCATTACAGTACATAAGAGAGACTGAAAGTTAAAAGTCTTGGCACAAGATGGGGGAACCCTTTTCCAAGATAATGGCATACTTTCGACTGATGGGGTACTGATGACAGCAGTGATGATAATAGGACAAAATAAAGAAACTAAATATTCCAAGATCGACATAAATATATACACACACACACACACACACACACACAAATATATATATATATATATATATATATATATATTTATATATATATAAGAAATTTGCTCTGCAAACTGCTGTCAAAATCAGAAGTGAAAACTAATTTGGATTTTGACCCACTCTAGCAATGGGAAAGTACTGACAGGCAGTTGAAGAGGACCTCCTTTATTCCTTTAAAGTCTTCCAATGTCAGTTATGCTACTCCACCAAGCTAATCCCCTCTCATGAGCAGGAAGGATACTTTGCAATTCTGCTCCAAGTGTCCAAGTAAAAAGCAACATGGACACACTGAAAAGGTCATGTCAGGCACTGAAGTTAATCAGCGTGGTAACACAGGATCTACTCTAAAAATGGAGCTGAAGCATTCCATCTAGTGTGAATCATAAAAGTTAAGTACCTTAAAGACACACTTCTCCAGTGCATGGGTATATCACAGAAAAGCATGAAGAGAACCAGCACTTTTGCAAATGAAATTAAGGAGAAGCCATGGCTGAGGGTCATATACTTGCTCTCACATTTCCTTACAACAACATTTTCAGCCTTGTGCTGGCTGTTCTTAAATTTATGACCCCCTGAAAACATCCTTTAGGCGATACCCTTTTTACTGGTTATTCACCCAACTCCAGCTGTGTAAGGTAGCAAATCATAAAAAAGGTACTGAAATTCAAATGGCACTGCTGGTGAGTGGCACTGTGAAAACACTGGCATCTTCCTCAGGTTTTGAACACAATGAGAGTCTCAGGCAGTATGAGCAATGCCAGTCATCATTCTTCAGTATAAGGCGGCCACGCTTGTACTTCATGAGTTCATGCAGCGTAGGCACAGATGTCTCTTCCAACAGTCAAAGTACTACCATCCTGATGACAACTGCTAAGACAGGCAAGTTTTGGAGACCAAGAGTGATGTGAATAAACTGGGGGGTTTGGCAGTAAGCTTGCCCCCTGACCCAAATGCTGACATGTCCCAAATGGACTTGGGTTTGACATTCACTGTTACACTTAAGATAGACAATCCCATTAACATCACCACCCACAAAAATATTCTCAAATTAAGATCTACAGATAGTAAAATCCATACATGATTTAAAAAATGCACAGCTTGCCATAAGTAAAGAACAGACACATTTACAAGGTTCTGGTAAATACTGTGCATCGTTCTACATTCGACACATTTGATAGCACAGGTATAATTCTATCCCCTAAAATGTTTAATATTAACAAAGGTTTCGTTTTTTAAAGATCAAAGTGTTATTAAATAATACTTTATTTATTATAGATCTTAGTGAACTAAAAAAAAAAAAACTAGAAGAATGAGGCCTGAGGGAGAAAAGCTCTAGAGGTAGAAAAACAATTATACAAATACAATAATGAATAGTACAAATGAGTTGTACAATGGATAAAAATAATATGAGATGTCAGATGGAAGATTATTCCATATTTTACCTACTGAGTTAGAAAAAGAATAAAAAAAAAAATAGAAGTAGATGGAGGATAGATAGATCTCCTCCTAAAGAGAGGAGGGAGAGAGCAGATAATGAGGAGTACAGAGAATGATACAGTTTTTGGGGTTTTATAGATAGGAAGAAACCAGGTTATGGAAGAGGGATCCAGGGCCAGAGATTTTAGTGTGTATGATTAGTGTAGTCAAAAAGTTTATGATGTCTTTTTGATAGGTCTAAGAAAAGAGAAGATGTGTTTGTTGTTATTGTTATGTTTTGAAGTTTATGGTTTTTAAAGCTGGAGTAAAACTGTAAGTGGGTCTGAAAGCAGCAGGCTCAAAAACATGTTGAGTGTCAGCTAAGAGATATATGAGAGAGGATTGAATTGAGTAGTTGTTTATTTTTACATTTTTTTTGATTTTAGCTAGCTAAGGGGAGTGAGAAGCTAATATAAGATTTTGCCTCCTCTCCTTAGGGTTATGTAGGGGGTATATTATATGATTCTTCCAATACCTCTTTAAAAATCTGTTTATTAATTATTTGTAGGATAGAGACAGAGAACTGGCAAGTTTTGCTGCTTGCTGGAAGCTGAAGAATTAAGCTTGGTGGAAGGTGGAAGGGGTGGTAGGTTTTAGTTTGTGGGTATATAGGAGTATATAGGAGGTTGATAGGTTGTAGGGAGGAGGGAGGTTTATTAATGTGTTTGTGTTTGGACGAGTTGAGAAGCATCTGGAGATAGTTGGTTGGTAGAGTTTGTATAGAATTGGTGAAAGAAGGATTAAAGGTATTGGCTGTTTAGTGGGGATTATCAGGGTCAGAATCCTGGGTTGGGGTGTAATTATTTTGCCTGGGGTCAGCAGATTATTAATACATGACCAGAATGTTTTAGGTTCATCTTTGGTAGTTTTTGTTGAATGAAGCACTGTTGTGTAAGTGAAGTAGTGATCTTCCAAACTGCCCATAGGTATTTGTGCCGAGTGAGTGAGTGAGTGAGTGAGAGTTTTTACCTGTGTATACTCTGCAACTGACTGACATCCACTCCAGCTTTAGTTTCTCTGCCTTACATCCAATGAGTGTCAGAAAATGTTGTCTCTCCCTATGCCCCTGAATTGGATAAATCAATTAATCCAAGAATAAAATTAATGCATTGCAGCAGTATCAGGTTTTTCTGTTATTTATCTGTTACTCTGTACATTAAAATAACTGAGTATGCATGATCTGCAAATCATTAAACAGCACAAGTTTAGTAAAACATAAAATAATGAAGTTTTTTTCATCTGAGGACCATTGCAGCCAAACATCGGTACAATTTCTACTCAATGCTGTATTTTCAGTTTTCCGACCCTAATGAGCCTGTCAAGGTCTTGGTCTGTATAACCTCAAAATAGCCTTCATTCAACCCATGCAGTGGTCTCATGGGAGTATGTCTAACACACAATGCTTTATTCTGCAAATTATGCTTCTAACAGACATTCAAAAAATAAAAAGTATCAAATAAAAACACCATTAATTATGTTTTTGGAATCTGTGGATTTTGGGGTGTTTAACCTCTCAGGCCAGTTGCTCATTTCTACCGGGTGACTTCATCCTCCACTGCCACCAGTCCAGTAACATACATGTGAGCTCTAATGATACGTAGTTCCTCCCGATTCACACCTAAGGCACTGTACAAGTACAAATTATTGCTGGATTTTCCGTTCAGTAACACAGTGGCAAACAATGGTCATGCACCTAGGGCCATTTGGATCAGCTGGTTGCAACTTACTAAAGACCACAAACTCTCTATGATACCACGCTTGCTCAGCCTGCATTCTAACCTTCAGATATCTGGCTATGGTCCCCTCATATAGATAGCTAACAAACCTCACTAGCCTTCAGATGAGGCCAGGACAGCAGTGTCTCGATTTATAGTATCTTTACTGCCAACCACAAACGAGGACATCCCAAAGGTTGTTTAATCCCCATCTTGAGTGACCACTTAAGGGTCCATGTCTGACAATCCCGGTATATCAACAATTCAGACAGATGTCCTTATCATTGCAACAGCTGCCTGTTTCAATGTACTTTTAAACGAACAGCAATTCTGAATACACAAAGTAGTACTGCTACACCTTCTGAAGCAAATGGCTTTTCAGTCCTGTATTCTTTAAGATTTAAGAGGTTTTCTGCAAATCAGTTAGGAATTTATTCTGTACAGGAAGACAGTGCACTGTTTTTTATGACTGGTCATGTCCTCTGTGCCATTCATGAGCTGTTCATGAGACAAAAATGGTAATGTCACAGTTACAAAGAACGTGCTTAGATTAATATACAGCATGCAAACATATTTATATACAGTAAAAAGATAAAATATACCTGCAGCACAACAGTTTGTCTGTTATGCAGATCAGCTGATTCATATCAAATGGAATATCATTAGTGGCATTTTAAGAATCAGTGTGGGTTATGATGAACTAGACAGCTCCAGCAAATAAAGATTTTAATAATACACACCTTAGGGAGTTCCTTTCTTTAGTGTTCACACCACTATTAAGTGCTCAAAAATTAATAACATTTCACTCAAAGTATCATCAGGGAAAGAGTATGCACAGATGGCAATCTCTTTCTCATTGTGGGGTTGGAATAACTCAATTAAAAAGCTATATCTGCCTAATTTTTTTAATATCCGCTACACAGCCAAAGTCGACCCAGAAGTATCAAGTTTGCACGCTTGCAGAGCTCACTACATACAAGGAAAGGGGTCCAGCTTTAGAGAAACTTAATTAAAACAAAGATTACACTCAGTGTTGAATCATAGCCACCTACAAACATTATCTAGCTTAGAAAATGATCCTACTGTGTTAAATGTAGAACTTGGACTCAGCAGGACAAAAGGTTCCTGCCTATTTGAATACAATAAAACACAGACTTAGTCCAAAGCTGCCAGCTCAGTGCTCTGTTGGAATCCTTATGCCATGATTTTGAAATCTGCTGATCTGTCTAACCTAATTTGGGGAAAAATGAGTTGAAGTAATACATCATATAACAATATTTCTGCATGATACACCCGGTTCCTGTTGTAACAATGACAATTAATGATCGTCTAAGACTGGTCCAAAACATGGTGTGCTTTAGATGGCATTCAGGCTGTATATGTGACACTTTTGCTGATGAAGAAAGTACATTCTCTTTAGTTTACTTTTAAATACCAAAATCTGTAGATCCCAAATTATTTTTTAAAGCTGCATATTGAAGAGAGAGCAGCAGGTATCTTTATAGCCTGCAAACCTCTAAATACCTGGTTCCCTTACAGCAGAAAACATGTTTTCACTTAATAAGATATCCTTAGCAAAGCAGGATGATGGAAAACTAGAAGAACCCCAAACCATGCTCCAGTTTCTGAGTACAATGGAACTTTCCTGTTCTTATTAGGATGTGAAGGATTGTTTATTGTGATACTCTTACACCCTGGCCATTTATCTTTAAATGTATGTATGCAACAGACAGAACCCATGATTCTATAGGCCCATTAGCTTGTGTCCATCACAGCCACTCTGGGCACATTTTTAGCCTTGTGTCAGTATCTAATATTCCAGCCTTTATAAGCATAGCAAGAACAAAGTAGAACAAAACATGTAAAAACTTCCAAACTTCCTTTCAACATAAAGCATGTTTATGAACATCATGAAACACTAAACAGTCCTTATTACAAACCAAAAAAAGCACCAAGTCAATTTTCTATTAAGTATAAGCAGAAACTGTCATTGCTGCTGGACTTGTGTTGCAGAGGTAGGCTTTATATATGTGGCGATAGTGAAACAGGAGCAAGTTGTGACTCTGATGGTAGAGAGTAGCCTGATGGGATTTTGAATAAGTGACTTACAACAAGGTCTTCTATTTATGCTGAGAAGTGAGAGGTTACTGCCAACATGCATACTACCTCACATGACCAACACTACTACACATTTGCATACAAAGTGTTGGACATTACCCAAAAATCCCCTCTAGTCATCCACACAAAGACATACAATATACCATCTTCTACCTACCTAATAATCTTACCAATGATGCCTCCACAACTCCACTGACACAGGTACAAGTTTCCTATTTTGGATAAAGGCACACTAACAGGAACTCTAAATAGGCAGCAAAGGTAAGAGCACTGTGGCACAGAAAGCTGGCAGACAACCCACACCTTAAATTATGGTATGCAGTACACAAGCAGAGTTACATATGTAGTGATTCCCAAAAAGATGATGAGAAATGACTGATTCTGACCCTGCAATCTATCTAATAAACACATATGACTACAACAGAAGGAGTCCCAAGTGCCATCAGAAGGCATGAATTATGAATACAGGAAAAGGCAGAGAAGGCACCAGAATTAACAAAATGTGGAAACTAAAATTAAAGCATGTAGAAAATATAGGTTTGTGTAATGGGCTCAGTCACTGAAGGAAATGGATGGGGTACGGGAAAAAGATCAAGCAGTTGATGTCAGCTTTCCTTTCTTAGGAGGAAGGTGTGTGATTTTTTTTTTTATGTCAGGAAACTTTATGGTAGAGGTTGGATATGGAGCAAGAGGTTCCCAAAGGATTTACAAGCCACATACAATAGGAGGAGAAGGCAGATGCTCATGGGTCCCAAACACAAAACTGACACAAAAAAACTCCTGTCTCTTGCCTGCTGTCCTCCATCTCTTTGCCAGGTGTCACGTTCTGTGAAAGAATGAAAGGGCTATGTGGTGAGGAATTATGACAGACCAGTGGTGGGCCATGGAAGTAAAGACACCCAAAACTTTATAAAACAAAGCGGAAAACATAGTACATTAATTGTTAGGCATATTGTACAGTTTCAGCAGCAAAATTTCATTTGGGGATATCTAACAATCTACCAAAAAACTTAAATATTTTGATTTAAAAGCCGTGGAGAGTATTTGATTTTGTGTCGATCCACCATACTGTGGGAATTCTGATAACAATCAGGATAGTCCCAAGCAGAGGGAGACCACTATACCAGGATCCAAATAGCATGCAGCAGTTGTAAGAACGAAGCTAGAATTTCCATTCTAATCTGCCTTCCTGCTCCAAGAAAATCCTGACTGCAGGACAACAGGAAGCAAATTAAGAAATAGCCCTGTGCTAGCAATGGTGACTAACCAGGAACAGCTACACCCAAATGTTACGTTTTTCTCATCATTAAGTGCCTTCCCATCAGCTTACTCCAGTCTGAGCCTACCACATACTTTGCCTATTTATCCTGTTTCCTGCTTCACCCTTACCAGATTAGTCAGTCTCTCTCTGCAGGGATTGCAGATCTGAGGTATCCTGTTTCCTGCTTCATCCTTACCAGATTCGTCAGTCTCTCTCTGCAGGGATTGCTGATCTGAGGTGACAATTTGCATTCTTTTCATTTGGTGTTTGTAATATCTAGTCACAAAGGCAGTTTCTAGCTGAGGAAGTCAGTTAATAGAGGAAGGAAGCGCTACAGCTCTAGGATAGTCATAGTCTTAACAAAAAGTTTGGTCACTGATTCCAGATTCAACATAGGTTCAATAAATGACTGTAGAAAAGCTTTAACTTAGCCAAATTTCTTAGTTAGATGGCCAGTTTCACAACTTAATCACATTGTTGGGAAGCAATAATTGAACATGCAAAACTGAGAATTAAAAGAAAAATGCTAATACTTCAAAAGCCTAACATTCAGATGTATTTTTAAAATAATTAAGGATACAACCACTAAGAAAAAGAAAGAATCTGAAATGACTAACTTCTCTACTCATAGATGTACAGTAACCAATCATCACAGTGTAAGACGCAAGCCATAAACCTCATAGATGTACAGTAACCAATCATCACAGTGTAAGACTCAAGCCATAAACCTAATAGATGTACAGTAACCAATCAGTGTAAGACGCAAGTCATAAACCTCATAGATGTACAGTAACCAATCATCACAGTGTAAGACGCACGCCATAAACCTCATAGATGTACAGTAACCAATCATCACAGTGTAAGACGTACTCCATAAACCTCATAGATGTACAGTAACCAATCATCACAGTGTAAGACGCACGCCATAAACCTCATAGATGTACAGTAACCAATGATCACAGTGTAAGACGCACGCCATAAACCTCATAGATGTACAGTAACCAATGATCACAGTGTAAGACGCACGCCATAAACCTCATAGATGTACAGTAACCAATCATCAGTGTAAGAAGCACGCCATAAACCTCATAGATGTACAGTAACCAATGATCACAGTGTAAGACGCACGCCATAAACCTCATAGATGTACAGTAACCAATGATCACAGTGTAAGACGCACGCCATAAACCTTATAGATGTACAGTAACCAATCATCACAGTGTAAGACGCATGCCATACACCTCATAGATGTACAGTAACCAATGATCACAGTGTAAGACGCACGCCATAAACCTCATAGATGTACAGTAACCAATGATCACAGTGTAAGACGCACGCCATAAACCTCATAGATGTACAGTAACCAATCATCACAGTGTAAGACGCACGCCATAAACCTCATAGATGTACAGTAACCAATGATCACAGTGCAAGACGCATGCCATAAACCTCATAGATGTACAGTAACCAATCAAAACAGTGTAAGACGCAAGCCATAAACTTTGCCTCCAGGTGCAAAATTTCTCAACTTAACATGTTTACTGGCAGTCTTGTTTGAGTCTACTGTTTAGTGAACATTTGTTTTCAAATCCAACAACACCAAGTTAATTGCAGATTCTATGTCTTTTTAATACTGAAATTTTAGCAGAATATACAAGAGCCATGGCAGTTAGTATATTATTAATATTAGTGGCTCAACAGGTAGGACACCGATCTTTGACACTGCAAGATTGGAAGACTGCAGGTTCCACTCCCCCACAAGGTGTTCAGATTCACTTTTCAGTAGTGACACCACAACATTGAATGGGGGTGGGAGTACTACACTCCTGAATGTGCCATACTTCAGATGACACATTTATCAAGGGCTCAGATGCCCAAGCAGAATCACTGATAGCTCATTTGGTGCCTTTTTCAGACCCTCAAATTAACTCCCATCAACTGTAAGCTGACAAGGAAAAAAATGAAAAAAAAGGTTCTCCTCTATTCCTGCCCTGCAGCTGTAGCTAGCTGCTCAGCTGCTGCTCACTTTGTTTTAAGTACTCCAGCCTTGTGCACAGGGCAGCAGCCCGCATTTCCCACCCTTATTTTGCCTCTATGACGAATTACTGGTAACTTAGGTGGATGAAAAAGTTCCACTGGCACCTAGTGCAAAGAGTAAGTGAATTCTTCCCAATATCCTGGGTCTCACTTGAAAAACAGGCCACTGACGTAGTGAACCTAAGCTCATTAACAAAACATATAGGTTGGTACTAGGCTATCGGCCCTAGGGCCTACACAAGCCTAGCCATAACAATTCCCTGGATATTTCTTCCCACAATATTTAGTTCCCTGGACCCCTGTCTAGCAGGGCGACTGATGTAATTCCCGGGGTGAATTTCCTATCTCCCATCCAATCATTAAGGTATCCTTTGAAGAGGGCCAAGGAGGCGCTTTGCTTGACATGTATGGGCAGTCTATTCCAGAGTATGGGGAGTCTCTGAGTCAGGAAACTATCCCTCCAGCATGTTTTGTTCATTGTGATGACAAGGTTTAAATCCCTGGAGCGTGTGGCTCTGAGGGATTGGGATTTCTTTAAGTGGAGCATGTCCAACAGCTCAGGGTTTGACACAGCCTTGTATGTTAAGCAGAAATCGCCTCTGAGTAGATGATATGCCACAGAGTATAGCTGGAGTTTTTTTAGATGGTCAGCAGAGGGAATCGGCTTTAGGCCTGTGATTCTTTTAGTGAGGCATTTCTGCGGCCTTTCCAGCTGTTGCAGATGTCTTGTGAGGTACATACCAAACAGGGCATTGAACTCTATAATGGGTCTAACGAGGGATGAGTACAGTGGGACAATGACCTCCTTTTTCTGGATGAAAAGCCCTTAGTGATGAGGTGTGCCATATAGAAGGATTTCCTTACTGTTGTGGTGATGTGGTTATTGAAGGTGAGACCACAGTCCACCGGTGTCCCTAAGTCTCTCATCACACTTTCGGTGTTTAGTGTACTACCACCTATGTGGTAATTCATGGGTACATGTTTTTTCCCAAAGGGGATAACTATACATTTCTTGGCATTAAGCTTGAGCCCATGGCTCTGGCACCAAGCATCTGTTTCTGTAAGGCCCTTTTGTAGAATATCCACATCATTTGGGGATTCAATAATGGCTCCCAGTTTGCAGTCATCTGCCAACTTTGTTAGCCAGAGTGCTGGCCTGTATTTCAGAGAAGTAGATGCCAAATAAGAGCGGTCCCAGGACTGAACCCTGAGGTACTCCACTTGTCACTTGTCTGGAGCTGGATTTGGAGTAGGCTACTTTTACAGTCTGTATTCTATCAGTAAGCCAGTTGGCAACTCATCGAGTGACGTATGGATTTATGCCTAGCTTAGTAAGTTTATCTATGATTCCAGAGTGGGGGGATGGTGTCAAAGGCCTTGGTGAGGTCCAGATAGGCTGTGTAGACCACCTTACCCTCGTCCACAGCTCTGGAGACTGATTCAAAGAAGTCAATCAGGTTCAGGAGACAAGATCGGCCCATTACGAACCCAAACTGGGTGGGGTCCAGTGTTTGAAGGTTGCCAATGTCTTTGTTTATAAATTCCATGATAATGTGCTCCATGCCCTTGCAAATCTGGCTTATCAGACTGATGGGACAGTAGTTCCCAGGATCCAAGGTGGATCCCCCCTTGCGGAGTGGGATAACTGTAGCTGTGCGCCACTCAGTGGGCACGAAGCCTGAGGTGAGGTTATGATTAAACATGACACTTAGGTGAGGTGCCAGTTCATTTTGTAGTTCATGTAGTACACAGCCCGGGATGTCATCTGGTCCCACGGATGCTGTATTCCTAGCTTTGGAGAGTGCGGTTTCTACCTGTGTGGCCGTGATTACCGGAATTTGGCAATCTTTTGGTACTGAGATGCGCCCTTTAGGGGGAGAGAGGGGGGTGAAGTTGGCACTAAATCGATATGCCAGGATATTGGCAATATCCTTGGGATCAGTATATTTAATGCCATTCTGTTGTAGCTCAGAGCAGATCTGAGCATTGCCATTTAAATTCTTGACATAACTATAGAATGCCTTGTGATTGTCTTTGGAATCTTTGTCAATTTTATTCTCGTAACTAGCTTTGGAGGATTTTATAAGGGATCTCAGCTTCTTACTGAGGCCAATGAGGGAGTTTTTTGATCCTGGGATTTTCCTCTTTTCTGCAACAGTTTCTTCCTTCAGTTGTATAGTTTGTTTATGGCAGGGGACCACCAGACCGGATTCCATTTTTTGGAGGAGAGCGTTTTGGTTCTACTTGGGATGGCAAGATTCATACGTGTGTGTGTGTGTGTATATATATATATATATATATATATATATATATATATATATATATATATATATATATATGTCAACTATTCACAGAAAATACAAAGTGATCCTATTGAAAGGGACAGCTAACAACAAAAGCAGGAAATTGCAGTGTAGTCACACTATGTAAAAAGTGAGAGGAACACAAAAAATACCGTATCAATCTCTGATGTAATCAAACGAAGCCACAAAATGTAAGCAGCAGCCTTGGCTGTAAAACAAAATCATATCATTATGGTATCCCCATCAAGCATAGCTAATAAAAAAATACCTTGTATAGTAGACAAAAATAAAATGAAAAACTAATTTTTCTCAGTTTACTGATTAGGTTCCTTTAAAACAATAAACAGAAGTAGTGGAGAATGACTGCTAAACTATAAACTTGAGGATTATCTGCCCACCAGAGGGCTCACATAAACGTGACCTTCGGGGGTTTCACAGAACATGAATACTGAGAAGTAGCTGATCATGAGAGCTTTGATCATGCTATGCTCATGAGGGCTTAGAATGTGGGAAGCTTGTTGATGGACAGAGGATAAAAATGCATCTGGAGTGACTGTAATCCAGATAATCTCATCTGCAAAAACAAAGTTGCCTGTGCTGGGAGTATACACAAGGAAATAGAGAGTCAAGGGCTGACTACGTGCTCACCCAGCAACATCCTTTTAAAAACCCCGACAAATACACGCAAGAGTTTTCCTTGTAGTCAGAAATTGGTTCAGTGCAAAAAGGTTTTTTTCACCTTTCCCTTCTTCCTGCTCTGCTGACTTATCTTATTAAGGAAAAACCTTTACAATTCAAGATTATATGCGGAGATGGACAGTGAGTTTAGTTAAGGACTGTACCTAAAGAGAGTCAAATGTTTTTCAGTATTCGGATCAGCAACTGCAAAAATAAATGCTTAGCTTTTCATTTCATTTAAAAAGTAGATTTTCTGCTCGAGTGACAATGGGAAGTCCTGTTAATTCAGCTATACATGTTTATTTTCTCAGCAGAGTTTGCAGGTTTAATACATTTATAAGCTTGAAGTAGGTGCACTTGGGTTACATTTATTTTATTTATTATTTATTTATTTTACATTTGTTGACCGGGTTCATCCATCTGAACTGATGGCCCTTTTTTCAGTGGAGGCCTGAGCAGAAAATCTTCAACAACACATGCTAGTACTAATACAGGTTATGACAGTAATAAAGTATATAGCATTTATGATATATAAAGAAAAAAACTTTCAGATATATACAGCAAAATATATTTTTTATAAAGAAAAACATTCATAATATAAAACATATTGGACTTGGTCATCACCAACATGGGCGACCAATGTTCCACACCAGAAGTCAACCCCTCGCTGGTTAGATCTGACCATAAACAAATCACTTTAGATATCCACATTCTGCCCCCACCCCCTGACAAGGAAACCACTGTGAAAAACTTTTCAAAAGCAAACTTCACTTTACTTAAGATGGAGGTGGAAAGTTTCAAAGCCCCCATGCTAAAGGATAACGTTGTCCAAGCTGCAAAATCCTTTACAATTGCATTCTATGAGCACCTACAAGAATGCATGGAACGTGCAATCCCAAGCAAAACCAAGACTCACTACTCCAAGAAAAGGAAACCAGTCTGGTGGACCCCTGCCATAAACAAGCTATACAACAGGAGGAGGAAACTGGTACAGAAGAGAGTAAAATCCCAAGAAGGGAAGACATCCCTGATCAGTATCAGCAAGAAACTACGATCCCTCATAAAATCGTCCAAGGCGAGTTTTGAAAGAAAACTTGCCAAGGACTCCAAAGATAACCACAAGGCATTCTTTAGCTATATCAAGAATCTAAGTGGCAATGCTCAGATCTGCTCGTTGTTAGTGCAGAATGGCACAAAATACACTGAACCGACAGATATCGCCAACATCCTGGCAGACAGCTTCACTGCAGACTTCACCCCTCACTCACCCCCAAAAGGGACCATACCCAAAGAATGTAGAGCCCTGGAAATCACAGACACTCGGGTTAAAATAGCCCTCTCCAAAGCCAAAAACACAGCATCAATGGGACCAGACGGTGTCCCAGGCTACATCCTACACCAGCTCAAAGATGAGCTAACCCCTCACCTAAACACACTATTCAAACTCAGCCTCTCCATAGGCTATGTACCCATAGAGTGGGGCACAGCAACGGTTATTCCACTCCACAAAGGTGGAGCCACAACAGACCCCGGGAACTATTGCATCATAAGCCTGACTAGCTTGGTCCGCAAGGCTATGGAGCGCATCATCATGGAACTCATTAACAGAGACATTGGGAACCTCCAAACACTGGACCTTACCCATTTCAGCTTTGTTAATGGCAGATCATGCCTCCTAAACCTGGTGGACCTCTTTGAGACAGTTACCTAGGCTATAGACGAGGGGAAAGGTGGTACACACAGCATACCTAGACCTCACAAATGCCTTCAACACCATTCCCCATTCTGGTATTATAGACAAGCTCACCAGCCTGCACATAAACCCCTACATCACAAGATGGATTACCAATTGGCTCATGAACAAAACCCACATGGTGAGGTCTGACTCTAAACCGGTTACAAGTGGCATTCCCCAGGGCTCAGTCCTAGGACCCCTGCTGTTCAGCATATACTTCTCAGAGGTACAGACAAGCACAGGAGGACTATAGCTAACCATGTTCGCAGATGACTGCAAACTAGGGGCTATAATTGACTCACCGGCTGACACAGACATCCTCCAAAAGGGACTCATTGAGACGGATACCTGGTGTCAAAATCATGGCCTCAAGCTAAATGCCAAAAAGTGCATAGTTATTCCCTTTAGAAATAACAAAGTACCTACAAACTACCACATAGGTGGTAGTCCCCTAAATATGGAAAACGTAATAAGGGATCTGGGACCCAAGTAGATAGTAACCTCTCCTTTGATAATCACACTGCCAAAGGGGTTAGAAAATCCTTCTATGTGGCCCACCTAATCACAAAAGGGTTTGCATCCAGATCAAAAGAGGTCATTGCGCCCCTCTACTCATCACTCATCAGTCCCATCATAGAATACAATGCCCCATTTGGGATGTACCTTACAAGACACCTGCAACAGCTGGAAAGACCACAGAAGTACCTCATCAAGAAAATCACTGGCCTCAAACAGATGCCCTATGCAGCTCGACTGAAGAAACTCCAGCTGTACTCGGTTGCATACTGCCTACTCAGAGGTGATCTCTGCCTGACATACAAGGCCATGTCCAACCCAGAATTGATGGACATGCTCCACCTAAAAAAAAACCTTATCCCCTCGAGCCACATGCTCTAGGGATCTAAACCTCACCACAACAATAAATAGGATGTGCTGGAAGGATAGATTCCTGTCCCAGAGACTTCCCATGCTTTGGAACAAGATTCCAATCTACATTAGGCAGAGCTCCTCGCTAACACTCTTCAAGAGAAACCTTGACGAGTGGATGGGAAACAGAAAGTTTACCCGGGGATCACTTCAGTGGCTCTGCTGGACAGAGGCACAGGGAACTAATTTAAGGGGGCGGCGAAAGCCAACACATTCTGGCTAGGCTTATAAATGCCTTCGAGCAGCTAGCCTAGTACCCACCTATGAACCCATATGTACAAACATCTAAGATTTCAATTGTTGATAAGAAAAAACACAAAGACAATACAGATAACAACTTACAATAATTACAGTATTTAGACTGTGTATGGTCAAAGTGTTTTCTTAGATGACATCTATTCATTTATTTACATTATTTCACTCTCTCTCTCTCTCTACACACACACACACACACATATATATATATATATATTAATAAAAATTGTAAGCAAAGCACCAAATGAAGCAAATGCCCTGCTGCAAGTGTAAATTAAATGAAACAAGGAAAAAAAAAAAAAATTGCAATTAAAAAAGCGGGAGAGAAAGTCTAATAAAGTGTGTGCATTAATTCAATGAAGTTATTTTATAATATATGTTGTTTTCCATGGACTTTCATCAGATGCATGATGAAGTCCATGGAGACTAAAACGCATGATTTTGTGTAAATTAAATGAATTAACAGCTCACAGATGACTAACAGCAGAAGGCAACCAATATTCCTGTAAAAATCCAGTCTCAAAAGCGAATATATTTGTAAAAAGTACTTTAATCCACACGAGGTAAGCGTTTTCACATAAGCTTCTTCAGACCATATAGTACCATAAAATTTCAATCAGTAACTTGAACAGTAACAGTTGAAATTCAAATCTCAATTGCTTGAGCCTATTAAAGAGACATTATTACTTTTTCTTAAAGGGCTCATGTAGTTCACATAGTAAGCAGCATTAACCCCCACCTTTCTAAATTAAAAATTCATATATTACCAAATTTTACTATCATAAACATGAAAATAATATATTATTACTTCTAAAAAATGTTATTACTGAATAAAATATTAAAATATATATTCACTCTACTTAAAAAATATTTTAACGACTAAAATTATATTATATTAGTCTAACATCAAGCTATATATATGTTGTATTATGTACCTATAACACGACAGCTTCTGAATAAAGCAGGAAACACACAAAACTCTTCATTTGCAGAAGTAACTGGTAGAATATATCTAGCAACATCCAGCAGCATCAAAATAAAAGTGTGCTTCACATCAAGTCTAAGAGTTGCAATGAGGCTCCACACAGCTGCCCTCCAATATCCTTACTAATTCTTTTTTTGCTCTGTTCCAAGCAAGTTGAAATGTCTATTATAATACCCTCTGTATCATTGCCTCAAGCTATATAATACAGCATTTTCCATTCTCTAAGTGCCATCATATTTTCTCAGATCTACTACGTGCCACATGCTAGCAGTTCCCGACACACTTGCTTACTGCTACTTGCTCTAAATAGCAATTGCCTTAACTCCCACTAGCCTGATCCTAGTTAATTACATAATGTTCAAACCACCCAGCCCTATTGAACTGCATATCTTACCACAACCCCGACTCTAACTATAAAGCTCCCCACCCAGTGCCTAACCCTAAACAAACAGTTACCCTCTGTAACCTTGAAGTCCCCCAATCATCCCCTATACCTCCAATCCCCCTCCCTAAACCTAAATCTTCCTCCCAATCACTGTCTGAAACTTTAGCCTGCACTCCCACCTTCTTACACTCCCTCCCTATGGCTACCGGACTTAGCTTGCTCAAACTTGTCTACTGTGTTGAGGCGAGATGCCTCAGTTGCACTGTCTTTGTACAGCTACCACATCATTTCTGAACATGTAATTGCATCTGAGAATGCGGAAGTGGCCGACCATGTGAGTTACACGATGCTGAAGTGTCTGGCTGTGAGACTCTACAATCTGAGTACCTAACAGCCAGGTGCTTGAAGTAGACCTACTTTCTCAAAATTAACATTAAGCAGGCCATTTGCAGCTCTCACCTGTGTCCTGATTAACCTCAGATTCATGTGCTCTACCTACCAACAAACAGCTGGTAAATTACAATCACATCCCCAGTTTCTCTTTTCTCTCATAACACATACATGCCGAGCTTTTTAATTCTGTGTGCATATCCCGAATCCTCCATACCCTTCACCACTTTGGAAGCACATAATCACTTCCATTAATGTTATTTTTAAATCAAGGCAAAAAATAATACGAGGCATATCCATCTCATTCCTTACCTGATAACCCACCTTAACCTTTTACAGGACTGAGGGGATGCCAGAACATATCCTAGCAGCTAATGGGTGCAAAGTACTGTAACCCATTCTGGACAAGGCACCAGTCTAACCCAGAACACACACTTTACTCGTTTATGCCATTTAAACCACTACATGGTTTTGGGATAGGGGGATAAAATGGAGCACCCACAAAGAAAATCCAAATGAACACATGGAAAACATGGTCACTCTGTAGAAAGACACCAAAGCTGAGAATCAAACCAGACAACCTCTTGCTTTGAGGTAGCAACACAACTCACTGTACTGCCCACTAACCCATTTCAAAATAAGGTGCATTCATGAAACATACATTTTAAAGAGCTAAAGAGAAATACCTGAGAAAAAACAGTCTGATTTTTTATTTTGTACAGTGGAATTTGCAAAAGGCCACCATACGTGCTATTATCCAGTGGTGCAAGAGGTGAGAAATGCAATGGCTTTGCAACAGTAAGCACAAAATGCCAAGCAGTTCACATCAAGCTGAAGGCTCTCATAAGGCTTGGATCTGAAACCAGGGACTTGCTTATTCTGTGGCACAAAATAAAATACTTTCCTAATGACACCATTTTCAGAAAGAGTGGTAACAGACTGAAATAACATACTTACAGTCATAAAACACTGTAAAAGCCTTGCAAGCTTTAATATTGGTACACAGAAATCTATGTCAGCTTCTTATGAGGTCTGACAAGCCTGAGCCTGAATACACTTTGTACTGTAAGTTGTGGGCTCCTATCACATTGTCAAAAACTGACAATGTCAAATGGCTACAATATCAAAAGTGGCGTTCATCGCAACTGTTCTTGTGGGAACGCGGTACTGTGAGGATCAGTAAATTTGCCCTTTCCTCACTGTAGTGCGATCTTGGAGTTGGTATATATAATTAGCGGGGGGTGTGGGGGGCACAGCCCCCCACAAGGACAGTTTCAATGTACAGCACTTTCGATATTATAACCGTTCGACATTATCACTTTTCGATTATGTGATATAGACGCCAAGTTGTTTAGTATGATAAACTGCAGTTGTGCAATATACAATTCCCTACTTTCCTAGTAAGCTCTGTGGATGGTGAAGTCTTTTCACAGGACTCCCATTGAACTTACAGCTGACTACACAACAATACATGGATGGATGGAACTGTACATGTTAGGGTAACAGTTACTTTCCCAAAATTGAAATAATTGTATGACTTGGGCTCTGGATGTAGACCTCAACTGATATAGGTGCTTTCAATAATTATGAAGAGAATACTTTGGGGCACATTACTTATGTTGTAAAAGTGTAAACACTATTTGCCAGATTATCGGTTTACAACAAAATTGAAACTATTTTACAAAGCTAAGCCACTAGTTACAATTTAATGTTCAGAAAGCTAGCCATTCCTAATTCTTCTGAAATGGAGCATACTTATATAGGTTGACTAAAATGGTAACAACTCATTGCCATGGTGATGCTTATCAAAAGTAGTACTAATGGTGTTAGGCAGCTTGGCATCCAAAACTTTTCCTGGCTAGCTGTCCCTCCCTTTTTACCCTCAATGTTCTGCAAAACAGCACCCTTGCCATATTAAAGGTACGCTGTGCTGAGGAGCAGAAAAAAATCACAATGACCAGTAGATCATATCAGTGAAAATGCAGGTGGGTATTTTGACAGGAATGGATCTGCTTAGCCAGATCAAGTTTTATAGTAAGTATATGACTGTCGCACCTTGTATGAAGAGGTCCGCCTTCATCAACAGTAGAAGAGCTTCTCATTATCTTGACGGAGGATGACCTCCATCAGGACATCTTCCTGATAACTGTACCCAAAGGAAGACCTACGTCTGGAGATCATGTCCAGTTCGTAGTGTTTTACTAAAAGTAGTATAGCTGTTATACACATTATCTAAAGATGCACTGCTGAAAATACCTGAGATGTAGCCACTATCCTAGCTGAATGAACTCTTAGCAAATTTTTGTAACAAAATTTAACACAATAAATCAATGAGCCATTGGGATAAAGTAAGTCCATACTTAAGAATTATGGTCTGGTCATATCTCTCAACCTCTTAGTTCAAGAAATTTGGACAAAGCCAAAAATAATGGGGGAAAAAGGCTAAAATATAAGGACAGATTTTAAATATTGCTCTTATAAATGTAGAAAGATACTAACCACAAACTGTGTGAGGAACAAAGCAAAAATAATAGACAAAAATCTGGACATTTTGTGAAAATCAGAACAGTTGAGAGGTATGGGTCTTTTCTGTATAAAATGTGGGGTGCCTGTGGACATCTTAAACTGCATTTAACACACATCTCTCTTTCAGTAGTAATGTAAGAAAGCAAACAGACTAACAGATTAAAGTGTGTTTAAGTGGCTATTTTGGGTATAGAGAACAAGTTAGTTCATAACACTCTACACATACAGAAAATGAAGCAGGGAGAATTAATACATAAATGTTTGCAAGCTAAGACTCTCTTCTATTTCGGGTAACAGCCACAGGAAAAGCAATTTTGGTCATATATATTTTAATTTTGCAGTAACTCCTACTTCAAAAGGTGGAACAGTATATTTCACTAAAACAAAGGACATATCACAGAGAGGGGCACAGCATCCTTAAAAGAAGGTTGAATAAGAATTGTATCTATCAAAAAGGCTTTATATTCTTTCATAGCACTCTAGAGAAAAAGAAATAGAGCCTTGATGAAAATTACAAATGGCAGTAAATTGCACTTTAACAGAAGAACAGCTAAATTCTGTGTCAAAGATCTGAGAAAGATATTCAAGTCCTGCAGGGAACTGCAAACAGATCAAAACCTGGTGTAATCATCTGTGCAGAAAATCATGTCCACCTACTCTTGTATGTTTTTCTAGTATCAGGATCTAAGCAGAGGTAAGTATCTGGACTACCCTGTTGCGTATGAAGAGTCCCTGGCCATTACTAGAACTGGAAAAAACATGTGGCTAGATGAAAGAAGTGGCAGTCCAGGCTAGGCATGACAAAAGGATGGATCAAGAGGAATCTGAGAGGCCTCAGATGGAGACGCTTCTCCAGAAGATAAGGCCTGAGCAAAGGAAACCAAACTTCTGGAGGCCGTAATGGAGCTATGCAACTTACTCTGGACTTCTTCTGTCACATATTTTGCTTAAATTAAAAAAAATAAATAACTAACAGGAAATAAGGGAATGCTTAAAGCTGTCCTGGGGCCATTTCCGGAGACAGCACCCCCATGATTTTTCCCATAAGCAGTGATGAAGTAAAATACGTTGAACCATACGGTATTAAGGGAATAGAAAGAGGCCACAACAAGGTTTTTGGCTTCCCCCAGCAACATAAAAAATCAGCCAAAGTGTTGACAGACTTGAGGGATCATTCTATTAGTTCACAGGTTCATAGGTAGGTACTAGGCTATTGGCCCTAGGGCCTATACAAGCCTAGCCAAAAAGGTACTCTGGCTTTCGCCACCCAGGAAAATTATTTTTCTGTGCCCCTGTCGAGCAGAGCCACAGAGGTAATCCCAGGATGAATTTCCTATTTCCCATCCAATCATCATGATTTTTCTTGAAGAGTGCTAATAAGGAGCTTTGATATAGATAGGTAGTTTGTTTCAGAGTATGAGAAGTCTCTGGGACATGAATCTATCCCTCCAGCATGTTCTGTTTATTGTGGAGACAAGGTTTAGGTCCCTAGAGAGTGTAGCTTGGATGGACTGGGATTTTTTTTAAGTGGAGCATGTCCAACAGCTCTGGGTTTGTTAGGCAGAGATTGCCTCTGAGCAGGCGATATGCGATGGAGTAAAGCTGTAGTTTTTTTTAGTCTACCTGCATAGGGCATCTGTTTGAGGATGGTAATCCTCTTTGTGAAGTATTTATGTGGCCTTTCCAGTTGTTGTAGATATCTTGTGAGGTACGTACCAAAAGGGGCACTGTACTGTATAATGAGTCTAATGAATGACAGGTAGAGGGGAACAATTACCTATTTTTTTCCTGGATGAAAAACCTTTTGTGATGAGGTGTGCCACGTAGAAGGATTTCCTGACTACTGTGGCAATGTGATTATCAAAGAGACTACTGTCAACCTGTGTCCCAGGGTCTCTTATCACACTTTCAGTGTTAAGTAGACTACCACCTATGTGGTAGCTCATGGGTACAGAGTTTTTACCAAAGGGGATGACAGCGCACTTTTTGGCATTGAGCTTGAGGCCATGGCTTTGACACCAGGCATCTGTCTCAGTGAGGCCCTTTTGTAGGATGTCCACATCGTTAGGAGTTTCAATTATGGCTCCTAGTTTGCAGTCATCTGCGAACTTCATTAGTCAAAGAACTTCTGTGTTAGCCTGTACTTCAGAAAAGTAGATACCAAACAGGAGAGGACCCAGGACTGAACCCTGTGGTACTTCACTTGTCACTGGTCTGAAGTCGGATTTGGAGTCTGCTACTTTCACAGTGTGGGTTCTTTCAGTGAGCCAGTTGGTAACCCATCTTCTGACATAGGGATTTATTCCTAGCTTAGTGAGTTTATCTATAATTCCAGAGTCAGGGATGGTGTCAAAAGCCTTGGCGAGATCTAGATAGGCTGTGTGAACCACCTTACCCTTGTCTATGGCTTTGGTGACTGCTTCAAAGAAGTCAGTCAGGTTTAAGAGACATGATCTGCCTTTTACAAACCCGAACTGGGTGGGGAACAGAGCTTGGAGATTACCAATGTCTTTGTTTATAAGTTCTATGATGATACATTCCACTGTCTTGCAGACCAGGCTCGTTAGTCTAATGGGGTGGTAGTTCCCGGGGTCCGTGGTGGCTCCCCCTTTGTGGAGTTGGATAACTGTCGCTGTGCACCATTCGGTGGGCATAAAGCCTGAGGTGAGGCTATGACTGAACGTCGTGCTTAGGTGGGGTGCCAGTTCATTCTGTAGTTCATGTAGAACACAGCCTGGAATGTTGTCAGGTCCCTGGATGCTGTGTTCCTGGCTATGGAGAGAGTGGTTTTTACCTGTGCAGCTGTGATTACAGGAACTTTGCATTCTTCCGGTATAGGGATGGGCCCTTTGGGGGGGGGGGTAAAGTTAGCACTGAACCTATTTGCCAGGATGTTGACAATATCAGTTGGTTCTGTTAATTTAGTTCCATTATGCTGTAACTCAGAGCAGATCTGAGTGTTGCCATTGAGATTCTTGACATAGCTACAGAATGCTTTGTTGTTGTCTTTAGAATCAGTGGTGATTTAGTTTTCATAATTAGCTTTGGAGGATTTTTTGAGGGATCTCAGCTTCTTACTGAGGCTGACCAGGGAGTTCTTCCAGTCATGGAATTTTACTCTTTTTTGCAACAGTTTCTTTCTTCTGTTATAGAGTTTGTTTATGGCAGGGGACCACCAGATTGGCTTCCTTTTTTTGGAGGACAGCATCTTGGTTCTGTTAGAGATAGCACCTCTCTGTGTCACTACTAGACAGAGACACAGTAAACTAATTCTATTATGTAAGGGGGTCTTCACTGTGTCACTACTAGACAGAGGCACAGTATTCTAAATCTATACTGTACACTTTTGTACCATTACATGGGGTGGCGAAAGCCACATCACTATGGCTAGGCTTATAAATGCCCCAGGGCAGATAGCCTAGTACCAAACTATGAAACTATCCATGCAGTTGTGTAAGTGCTTATAAAGTGCATTTATGTAGGATTCAGCAGTCGTACCGCTATTGCCCGTCTGCATGGGTGTCGTGAAGTTTGCCACTTCTGTCTTAAGTGTGAAGTTGGCTTTGGAGTAATTTTTACAGTGGTTTCCCTAATGGGGGGTGGGGGGGGGGTGTGGATGTCTAGGCTGATTAGCTTGTGGTCGGATCTGACCAACGAGGAATTGACCTCTGGTGTAGAACACTGGTCGCCCATGTTGGCAATGACCAGTTATAGGATATTGCTGCCCCTGGTGGGGGTGTGGATAAGTTGATCCAAGGCATTGGAATTTATGAATTCCAGAAAACGTTGAGCAAAAGAGTTGGCACATGAGTAGTTTTCCCAGTTAATGGTGGGGTAGTTGAAATCGCCTATTATTAGGGTGTTGGGTTGTACCCTAATATTTTCCAATGTATCAAGAAATGAGGAGTGGGAATCCTGGGGCATGGTGGGGGATCTGTAGCAAGTTACAATTTGAATTGTGGTCTTGCCCAGAGTTAGTTGCACTTGGATAATCTTGGATGCATTATGCTGAGCAACTAGCCTGGAGGTGTGGATATCCTTAATGAAAATGGACACACCTCCACCTTTAGTGTTTCGGTCCAGGTTAGGTGGCCGAAAGGTGTGGTGTGAATTATAACCTGGTAATGCAGGGGTGCTCTCTGGAGCCTTGAACCAGGTCTCTGTCACTGCACAGATGTCGATGTTCTCCATTTTAATGAGTGCCTCGAGTGAATGCATTTTGAGATTTAGTCTTCTAGCACTGAGTAACATTACCCTCATATTTTGCTTGCTTGTACCTGTTATGGTGGTGAATTTGTCATTTGAACCTTACCTAAAAAAGGCACTATAGTGGAGGCAAGATCCTTAGCCAGTATCCGGAATCCCAAGGCTGACAGGTGCAGGCCATCTCTGGAAAAGCATCGTGGTCTGTTGATCATGTCATCCCAGGCAGACAGATAGTGGATCCCCTTAGAAAGACACCAGAAGCTTAGTCAAGTGCTGAAGTCAATCATTTGTCCTTGTACTGTGGTATTATTCTGGGTGATGGCAGGATGCTACTCAGGGCTAGGGTCATACCTGCCTAAGCTACAAGATCGGAGAGATCCTCCATGTCTCTTTTCACGTAGTCCAGGGAGGTACGTCTCAGGTCATTCACACCAACATGGACAATGACAGAGTCATATTTGTACTTGTTGTGGAGTGACCTGAATGTGTGCATTATGTGGTGGATCCTGGCACCCGACAGGCAGCTGACAGTAACTTTCTCCTTGTTTGGCCTGATGAGTGGAACATCAGTGTGCCTGACTATAGAGTCACCTATGACTAGAGTGTTGGGTATGTTGTTATGCCTTATGGGCTGTGGTTGAGTGCCACACTGAGTTTGTGGGCTATGTGTCATTTGGGTTGTGTTGGGGGTGGAGGTTGCATGTGTTTCTGCTTTAGAGGTCTCTGTTGCTTGAGCAGATTTTTATTGAGAGCATCCGCGAATGTAGGTGTGTGTTTTGTGTTGCTATGTGTGTGTTTTGGTGGTGTAGGTTTTGAGGGACTATGTGATGAGTGTGGTATGGTGCAAATATTTACCTTCTCCTCTTGACTGTCTAGCCCCTAGTCCAGTCTTGGGTAAAGAGAGCTTTGCTTCCAGTCTGGCTATATAAGTGCATCTCTCACAGGTTGTAGTGTTGGGTGGTAGGAGGAGAGGGTTGTCTGTGTACGAGTCAATTGCTGAACTGCCCCAAGATGCCCAGATTTGTCGGGTAGACAGGAGAAAACACCGGGAGCTGACCCTTAAACATGCCTGGATAGGTGCTTATTTATTAAGTACTAAACACTGTTTTCCTCTAGACAAATGAGGAACGTTGAGTGCTGTAATAATTTGTAGCTTATTTAATGCTTACAATGAGTTATGAACAAGTGCTGAGCTCAAAGAAACAGATTTGAGTGCTAAAACTAAAAAACTGGCTAGTTCTAAGGGAAAATTTGAAGAGCAGACTTTATGGTGCCAAGAATAGTGTAACCCTAGCTAAGCGGCAATGCATAAAGTGTATTTTTTTTTTAATATAACAGTAGGAAATGAGCAAACTGATTCAAACAATAACCAATAAAAAGCTAAAAACTGAGCCCCGTTCCAGCAGTCTTCGATCAGACAAGTTCTAACTGCACACTCCTGCCACCAGGGTGCAGGGGAACCTTCTCCAAAAAAAGATGGTCTGGATTAGTGCTCAAGTTATATAAACAAAGCTAGATTCAGCAGATCTGAATTTAGTCTATGCTAAAGCAAACAAGGTGTACCAATTTCAGAAAGAAACAGTTCAAATAAGCAGGCACAACTAGCCTTTAACCAGAAACTCCCAGCTCAGAAGGGCAGAATCTACCCTCTCCTCCCACAGAAGTGCAGACCACACCTTCTTAATGTAAAATAACTGGCCCAAAGCCCAAGTGCTTAAAACAGAACTAATATACTCTTAGAATAACAGACATTAAGTCTTCAATCAGCAACTCCCAACTTAGAAGGATGTAAGCTACCTGTCCTGCCACAACAGTGCAGACCACAAACCGTCTTAATGTAAAACAACTGGTCTTAAGCCCAAGTTCTTCAACCAAAGGCTTCGAATAACAGTTACAATATAATCAGGCTACTAACAAAGCAGTAATAAATGCAGCAGAATAAATGCAATAAAGTAGGAAGAAACACAAATACAGTAAAAGTAGATGAATAAAGTGCATTTTTATATAACAATAGAAAACGAGCAATCTGATTTAAACAAATTACCCAATTAACCAGTAAAAAAGCTCAAAACTGAGCCCTGTTCCAGCAGTCTTCAATCAGACAAGTTCTAAATGCACACTCCTGCCACTAGGGTGCAGGGGAACCTTCTCCAAAAAGATGGCCTGGATTAGTGCTCAAGTTATACAAACAGAGCTAGATTCAGCATGCCTGAATCTAGTCTATGCTACAGCAAACAAGGCACACCAATTTCAGAAAGAAACAGTTCAAATAAGCAGGCACAATAATCTTTTAACCAGAAATTCCAAGTTCAGAAGGGCAGAATCTAACCTCTCCTCCCACAAGAGTGCAGACCACAAACCTTCTTAATATAAAATAACTGGCGTGAAGCCTAAGTGCTTAAACCAGAACTAATACACTTTTGGAATAACAGACACTGAGCCTTCAATCAGCAATTCCCAATTTAGAAGGATGTAAGCTACCTGTCCTGCCACAGCAGTGCAGACCACAAACCTTCTGACCCTACTATAGCACCTGGAGCAGGCAATCCTGGAAGACCTATAGTGTGAGGTCACACCTCATCTGCAGTGTACTAGTGCACAAACTGACTTCCAAATATGACCATACACCTTGGACAGTCCACCCTTGCCAATGCACCTCTATGTTCTGTTAGAAGCATCTATGAAGAGTGCCACTATAGCAATGGGGATTTAAAATAAACTGCCAAACTTTATATCTGGAGTCTGAAACCAGCATCTAACATGTAACCTAATCTTGACATTTTGGATTACAGGATTTCTGAAATGAGACCACTGAACAGCTCTTAATGTACAGCCTGGCAAAAGAAACCATGTATCTAGTTCCTGACACTAGACCTACTGCCTTTAGACAATGTAGCGCTTTGGCAATGTGAGCTGAGTAGTTGGAGACAGTAAGTTCTGCATCAGAAGGATCACAATACAATGATGGACTGTGGAGAACACAGTGTGTCCAGGGTCCATCTAATAAAGGTCAACGTCTGAGTGGGCTTTAACTGGGTATTATGCATGATCACCATAATTCTCAAAGGTGTAGAAGAGATTCAGAAGAAACTTCTAAACAGAAATTAACTTGTTTCTTGCTCCATCAGTTAGAAGCCAGCCATGCTGTTAAGGGAACACCCTTCACCCTGTGAAGTCTGTAACTCAGTGCAGCTATGGACACACAGTTTGTGAACATCTTGGGGGCTAAGGAGAGAACAAATGAAACAGTTCAGAATGGATGATGTTCAGTTGCTACCCAGAAGCACAAAACCTGAACTCCTTGGCAATATTTATGTGTAGAAAAGCATCCTACATACCCAAACAACACATCCAGTCTCTTTCTGACATGACCACTTGAAAGGTTTTCATTGGAGTTAAACTCATTTAAGCCACTTAAGCCTAGCATGGATCCAGGTCCTTTACCTGTTAAGTACCTAAGTGACTAGCAGTAATTATCTAGTCATTTCTGGTATGCTGGAACCTCTTGACTAGCTATTTTTATGAGGTTTAACATATTTTTTTCTTGCTAAACTCTTTTGATGGGGTGGGATGTCAGGCGAGGGGGAAAAGAGTGGGTCTGAAGAGGGTTATGGAAGGGAATGGCACAGTCTGCAAATACTACTGCTGTGGACTACTTGTCTTTCATGACTGCATGACAGCCATCTATCCATCCATGAGGATGGAAGGATGACTTACTTTTGTCTTCAGTGTGTGACACTCAGGCTAGATCTCAGGAATTAGATGGGCACCTCTCAAAGGAAGATCACCTTACCCCAGCGGATGTCAAATGTTCCTGCATCTAGGCTGCTGACTGCTCTGTAAGGTACCATGGCCACACTCATTCCCTCCCAGGTCTCTGGTTGTTTCACTACTGTTGGCCACACTAGAGCCACACCTGAAGTGGGCTTAAGCACATTCTAGGAAAGGTGGGTTGCACAGTCTGACACCTCACACTAACAGTGAAAAGGGTTTTGCCCTCATTTTCCATATTCTTCAGGTGAACTGCTACATTTGTTCCAAAGAGGGCAGATGCATAAAAGAAAGCATGAGTAACTTGGTTTATTCAAAGCAGACAGGTAGCTGCTGCCAGGTGTAAGAGCAAATACCTATTAACCAAACCACACCATTAGCTGAATTA
Organism: Protopterus annectens; assembly: GCF_019279795.1. NCBI lineage: Eukaryota > Metazoa > Chordata > Ceratodontiformes > Protopteridae > Protopterus > Protopterus annectens. Next base: position 156,399,461 of record NC_056746.1, on the reverse strand, counting down.
CATGAAAGTCTCACTTGTGACTGACAATAGACAACATATCTTTAAAGCTAGGATCCCAAATCAAGTCCAATCTATTATGGGCCAGATTCCACAAGAGCTGCTCCCAGTGTAAATCTGTCCAGATACCAAAAAACTTGCGGTCAGTGTAAGTGACTTACTTCAGTGTATGGTCTATCTATAGAAAGGCTTACACCAGGGGCTAGATTTCAAATGACCTGCTCTCAGTGTAAGTGGTCACTTACACTGAGAGCAAGTCTTTCAGAATTGGAGCCTATGAAATATTTTCCTTAGAGTAGAAAATGACAGATTGCTCCAGAGATGTACCAGCAGGCAAACAATATCATAGATTCTTAGTTTGTGTCATTCAATATACAGCAACTGGACATATGTCAAATTGTTCTGGGTGACAAACTCAGTGTGTGTGTGTATGTGTGTATATATATATATATATATATATATATATATATATATATATATATATATATATATATATATGGGTCTACTTCACTTCATCTAAAACTCATTTGACTGACATTCATTTCAGAGAGACCAAATTACCTAAAGTTCACTTCACCTAAAACTCATTTCACTCACAATTAGCACTGGCAGTGTGTAGAGTACTGCAAAGCAAGTAAAAGGTATATGTCTTTTTCCCCACTGTAGTGCAATCCTAAAGTTAGTATATATAGACTTGGGGGTGTGGGGGGCTCAGCCCCCCCCCATTGTGGGGTGTGGAGGGCGTAGCCTCCCACCTAGTTTGGTTTTACCGAATATATAACCAAACTAGGTGGGGGGCTGTGCCCCCCACAATCCCCCTAACTATATATACTAACTCCAGGATCGCACTACAGTGGGGAAAAGGACATATACCTTTTATTTGCCTTACAGTACTCTACACACTGCCAGTACTAATTATCAGTCAAATGAGTTTTAGGTGAAGTGAAGTAGACCCGGGTCTATGTCACTTGCTCGAAATCCCAAAATCTCGACAAGCAACATTGACACCCATAATAGCGAAAATGTACTACTGCGAAAGTGCATTATCGTGAAAGCCAGTTTTCCGAACCGGAAAAACAAAAGAAATACTGATAAAATCAGTATTTTGCAGGGGGCAAGCCCCCCTGCACACCACCCTACTTAGATACACCAAATCTGAGATTGCACTACAGTGCAGTAATCGGAAATATTCCCATTACGCGCTGTATGGAGATCTCCATGCAATCCGGCTGAGCTTTCACAAACTCGATCATATGAGTTCGGCCATATGAAGTTTGAGATTGTGGAAATTCGACCATTTGCAGATCTACATATATATATATAGATAGATAGATATATATATATATAGATAGATAGATAGATAGATAGATAGATATCACAATCTGTGTTAGCAAAATATAAACTCTAAAAAGAATACGAATACATATTTCTCAAAAAGTTACATTGTCTGTCAGTTTTAAGTATAATTTAGCAAGAAACAGTTTTGACAGGAGTAAAAATGACATTCACACATTCAAAATACAGTGATCTTACTGGATTTGAAACTAAAAACCATGTGATTTTTCCCATACACAGCATTTTACCCAAGAGTCTTGCCTTGAAAATGTCAGTAGAAAAAATCAAATCAATAAAGACATTTGCCATCGGTTGGTGGGGTCAAGTCCTGGTCAAAATGGCTATATTTGACTTGAACAAACTCTCAAATTTCCAAATTATTCTGCAGATAACAAAAGTGCATTTATCAACTTTGTCCTGGGTAATGTACATAACGGCCAATTAAACAAATATATGAATTAAAGTAAAATCAGAACTAAAGTGATAAGCTTTTCTATAGAAAATTGAGCTTTTCAATCTTTTTAAAATCTTGAGGGTGAACAAGATATATATAAAAATAAAAATTATTCTCAAGATTACATTATATTTGCTTGATGTCCAAAGGAAGCACTAACCCAGTCTAGTCTGATTTTTAAGTGTGTTCGACATTCCACATCTGCTCCAATGCTCTCTTCCTCTCATTCCTTCTTCACCTATTGTATGTCCTCTAGAAAGTTTTCATGGATTAGGTCTCCAATACCCATTCTGGTAGTCTATTCCATTGGAACTTTCTCTACATGAAGTGCTTTCTACTCTAAGATTCAGAGCAGATAGTTCCTACACCCTGCTTTTTAATCCCCTTTCTCCCTGCATTTCTGTTGAAGACAACCATTCCCATGACATCTTCTATGTACCCATGTCACTCTCCTCCACCCCTTCTTCTTCTCTTGTGAGAAGAGCTCCAGCTCTTCATATCTCCAGTCGTATCCTTTCTCATCGCATCATGCAGGCTTTTGGTGACTTTTCCACTAGGCTCTCCTCTCTTCAGGAGCCTGATGTCCCTTCTCCTTGTATGACATCACGAACTGCATAAAATATTAAAGCTGTGGCCTTACAAGGGCCCAGTAGAAAGAAATGGAACATTATCACTTCACTTTTGGGCACTTTTCTCAAGGGTATACTCCGGGATTCTGTTAATTGCTGATAATGCCTTTCACAGCTCCTAGAGATCCATCATAGGTATGATCAAAACCCCCAGATCCTTTCCCTGTTCTTTTTCCTTCAGTCCCACCCCCTGTCCTGTTTATACTTCATACCAGTGTTGCAATGGCACAAATACAGTACTTAGCACTGGTCAGCAATAAACAGCAACTGTCATCTTTTAGCTCATTTGGTCATTTCTTTTTCCAGATTCCTCCTCAGACTCTTTTCCCATTGTCCACTACTGCACCTTTGTGTCATTGGAAAAGAATAGTTGTTCTCTGTCCCCTGAAACAAGGATCACAATTTATGTGCATTTTATATCCAATTGCCCGAGCTGGGTTTATATGACTTAGAGTTTTCAGAAACTCAAAATTCATATGGTGTAAACCATATAATCCGTTTCCAAAAACTTGAAATAAAAGAAAAAAACAAATCTACATTTTTGCAAGTAGAGGAAGGCTCCCCTGCACCCCCCTCACCTGCTGCAAATTATATATACTAACTCCAACATTGCACTACAGTGGGGAAAAAGGTAAATTCCCTGATCCCCACTGTACCGCAATCTACAAAGGACTGCTTCAAAGGGGAATTTACCCTTTTCCCCACTGTAGTGCAATCCCAGAACCCCCCTGCAGAAACGTATTTTTGTTTTTTTTTTTTTTATTTCGAGTTTTCAGAAACTTGATCATATGGTCTCGACCATATGAATTTCAAGTTTCCAAAAACTCAGCAGTGAAGTCATATAAACCCATTCTAGTTACATTCCCTGAACATTTCTTTTTAATATGTTAAACATTTTGTACATAGCTCTTCATAGCTGTGCAGCAAATGTATCCAAGCACATAAAAAACAGGAGTGCGAACTTCTGAAAAATGGTCAGAAGTATATAGGTGTTAAGAGGCAAGGCCATACCTCAGCTGTGACAAAATTGTGCAAGAGTTATGGTCCCACTGTTATACAAATGCAGACCATGAAGTGCGAGGAGGCAAGACTGCAAACTGCAATTTAAGTTGCCACGTATTTAGTGACCCAGGAAAGTTAATGGCACATGAGTTGAGATACTATGCCCAATGTAACATACTTCCAGAAATATTAATCCTTCTTATAACTGATCCACTGTGGTAGCATTGTCGCCTCACAGTAAGATGCTGTTCGGTTCGAATCTCAGCTAGAGCGTCTTCTGCGTGGAGACATGTGTGAATGGGCGTTCCTTCATTGAAGATTGTGCGTCAGGGCTGGCAACTCGGAATGTAAAAATCAACTGCCAATCATTAGCGGACCGGAGTTCCGCTGTGGCGACCCCTAACCGGGAAAAGCTGAAAGACACAACAAGTGTAATAACTATTTTCTGTAGATATACTTGTTTTGAAATTACTACAGCCTAGATACTCTGTGAATATTATTTACTTAATTTACTAATGAACATGATGATAATTTGATAATGATAGCTATTTGAGGGCTCTCTTCAACCAATCAAACCAGTGAAGAGCTTGTGGTATTTCCCTGTTTTGAAACTGCTTTGTTAGGAAGATGAACAAATGTGAAAGCAAGTTAAGTTGTTAAGGAAATTAAGCAAGCTGTAAAAAACTGAGAATAAAATGCAACATATACAAACATGTTGCTGAGGGAAGGATCCTGTTCCATGAAGAAAAAACTGGAATATACCAATGAAAAGTGAAGCAGGACAAAAGGAAAACAAAAGGACATAAATATGAGAAGAGACTAATGTGGAAGAACAACCCCTTGTCATGTAGAATAACAAAATTAGATTACGACCGGAATGGGGAACATAAAGCTGAAGCAATTAAAGGCAGTAAGAACATATGAGTAATTAAAGAAGAAGAAAGCAGAATGGTATCTCTGACAATGTTCTGTGCAAGTTTTTCCAGAGGGGGAACCTTGCAGCTACACGCTATTCCTTCTTACCTCCGCAGTGACTAACAGCTGCAGATGAAGGAAAATGAGGAGGACCCCAAAATTATCTAGCAAACTATATTTAAGATACAATATTACTTAATGAAAAACCAGCACACAGACAGATGAAGTATTCTAATATAGCTAACAGAAGATCAAAATGGCATGCCAACATCTTCCATTATATTTACTGGGAGACATTATCGTTCTGTATGCCTTTTTATTTGAAATTTGTGATTTTTTGGATGGGAAAGGATATGGTTAGATATTTCAGGAGCTGGAACTCTTCTCATGAGGGACAAAGAAGAGATGAGGGAATGTGGCATTGGAGAACATACGAGTAGAGGTGCAATATCGAACATACTTAAAGATTAGATTTTGGTACCACGCACCAGTGGCAAAGTGGACTTCTTACATGCACTTATTTCTGTGAACTATTAAACATTTTAAATGTTCTAGCTGACAGGGTATTAATAATGTTAAACGAATATGCATCTTGAATTTTCAGATTATGATCTTTGATGGTAATCATATTTGCTACATGTTAATTACAGGACGACTTTAGCAACACTCACTTAAGTAATCTGCTCATTGATGTAGGAAGATGTGATCTTTTGTGATTCCTGGACATGTTTCACTATAAACAGTTTCAAGTGGCATTTCATCTGATGTCAGTCCTTGCAAAATACATTGTTCATTTAGGTTATTTGGGGTCTGAATGTTCTCTGCATCATTATTACACATGAACAACCCGCAGTTTACTGTAATTTGTCTAAATATCTATTACAGTGGCAGTGATTACAAAGTAGAACTTACCCTTACTAGGTTAAAGGGATATCTTATGTAAATGAACAAATGGTTACCCAATAATTCTACTTGTTGACAAGGTCATCAAAAAAATCTCTCTACCCCTTAGGTATCATAAGTGACAGTTTCAGCCCCACAGATCATCAAACCACATTTAAAGCTATACATATATATATATATATATATATATATATATATGTGTGTGTGTGTGTGTGTGTCAAATGTAGCCATGTTTCATCAATCTTGCATTATTTGACTAGTCTGTAGAATTTTGGAAAACTCTGCTGAAAATGTGAAAGACTATACTTTCTGTCAAAGGTTCATTACTTGTGAGCACATCATATTCTTTCATTAGGTTGGCGACCCAAACAAATTAGTTACGTTTGATAATGCCTTTCTCATGTATTCTACAGGCTCATATAATAAAATATATAGCATTATGAGTGGGTTGCTGATCATAAGCTGGGTATTTTGTGTTTGAGACATGGATGCCAAGAAATCACCCCGACAGCAAAGCTCAAGAGGCGACTCTTAGCATCCATGTCAAGAACAGAAAATAACAGGTTATGATTGGAGGCCTGATCCTAATTTTATTTATTTGCTCCATGCACTACTGGTTGTCCATGCACTACTGGTTGCAGAAAAAAAGGGCTAAGTGTTTTGTTAGCTTTCAAAGCTATAAATCCACTTTACTGAGTACTATCAAAAAGTAAGTGTAACTCAGTTTCCTATGTTTGCTCGCACCTTTCGTGCCTCTCAACTGTCCAGCTTTTCCTAGAATGTCTAGATTTTTTGCCTCATTCGTTTAATCTGTACCTCATAAAATTTGTTGTTTTCAGACAATTCACAGAGTAGTAAAATAATGATACACATTTGAGTTTCAGACTTATCCTTCAGAAAGGCACGCTAACACAACTTCTGATATTCTAGTAACTTTCTAAGCTTATAAAGACAAAATCAGGGGCCCATTACCGACAAAGACAGCAAGAAGAAACAAATCTTCGCGGTTGGCTGCTGGTCAATACTAACAGATTTTTTTGCCTAGCAGGAGACCTGACCTTAACTAGTTAAGCAGGGGGTGCTTAACATTTATTAATATCAGGTCTCAAACTACAGTGGTGTTTAACTGATTTGTCTCTTTCTGGATACCGAAGCGTAATCACCTGCAATGCACTACAATCGAAGCGTAATCACCTGCAATGCACTACAATGTTTTTATCATTCATTCCACTGTAACCTACAACAGCAAAAACTTTACTTTGCAGACGATTTTAAAAAAGCAGAGGAGGACTTTGCCTTTTAGCTGAATGAAAGGCACTCATGAATTACTTGTGTAACTGGACTTGAAAGCACCGTTGTGCAAAGGCTTTAGTACTAATGCTTTACTAATGGAGGAAAATGTCTATTGGCACGTTAAAAATTTTTGTCTTTCGACTTTTCCTGGTTAGGAGCCACCACACTGGATCTCCAGTCCGCTTATGATTGGCATTTTTATGGTGTCAAGTTGCCAGCCTGGCACCCAACCTTCAGAGAAGGCACACACACGCATGCACCTACCTGCATGTCTTTTTTAAATTTCAGTCGATCACGGGGAGGGCATGCAGACTCCACACAGAAGGCACTCCAGCCAAGAACTGAACAGGAAAGTCTCTTGCTGTGAAGCGACAATGCAAGTGCTGTACCACCATGGCTGACAGGTACGTTAAAAATAATGAAAAATAAAATGTGCGAAGATTTTCAGTTCAGGTGCTTTTGAAAACTCATTTACTGGCTCAAAGCTCTTACAACTAAAATTGCTTTGAAGTATCTGAAGACAGCATATACAAAGTAAAGTGCATGTGTTCAATGAACTCATGTTGGGCACTCACTTTAGCAGTCAAGTGTAGTCTGCAGAGAGTAAGGGAAATCAGGGCACCCAATAACCAGTGCATCGCTCAGCACCCTATTCAAAATGATCCTTACGTTTGATCAGCAAAATATGCATACAGGCAATACAAACTGAGCAGCTACAAAAATAATTACTTTTGGGTGGCTTATAAGTACTACAGCCTGAATAAATCACCAGTTTTTCAGATCATAAATCTTATGACTACCATTAACCATTATATTTAAAACTAAAACTTTGTTGCTGCTTAAATCTTGCATCATTTAACCTAATAAAAAGTCTACAGGTAAGCAAAGTACTTTATTTTGTATTTTTATTATCTACATTACTAATAAAATTCTTTGCTAAAATCCAGATCACCTGTTTATTTTTATGTTTTCTCTAAGCATTTTTCCATTTTCTAATAAGGCTGCATCATATGGCCCATCAGTCCTCCCCCACCTTCTCTTCTTGGCCTGCTACAATTTTATATTTTCCTGGCCTATTACAGTCTAAACTCACATCCTGCTCCACTTCCCTTCTCGTCCTCCAGTTTATGGTATCCACTACAACTCCGCTTGAAATACCATTCCAAAACTGTCAAATTTCATCCTTTCTGCCTTAACTAGATTCCTGCGTTTTCCCCCTTCATCCAGGACTGGTCCATTTTTCCTTGTCTTACCACCACCATGTCTCTCTCATTCCCTGAAAATTGTCTCCACGTGGTTAAACATATCATCTTCTGAGTCAAACTGAGTAGCACAATCATCATCTCAGGTCCACTAGCCATTCTTTTCCATTTTGCAGTATGGGTGAACAGATACAGGGGCATTCATCCTTCTCCTCCTCTTCAAAATATCCATGCATATTAACTCTTTCAGTCATGAGTGGCTGCCAAAGTTCAAGAACCAGGTTATCCCTATAACAAGAGACAACAAGGAGGAGTAGATCTAGCAACTGCAGAGAAGGCGAGCAGTGAGCTTCAGACTTCATTCCGGCTCCGTATGTTAATATTCATCCACCACAATGTTAGCATTTAATTTTTATTTGAACAATATAAACTGTTCTGTACCAGTTATGCTAAACTATTAATGCATTCTCTGGCCTTGCTACCTCAAAATGGCATCTTATCTCCACAAAATTCTCATACTCACTATAATTTATTTTTTTATTTTCACGATAAGCAGCAAGTCTTGTGAAGAAAACACTACTGGTCAAAACAACCAAGTAACCAATTTCACTTAGAGTTCTGGTGACGCACAAGTATATGTAAATGCACAAACATAATACAGCAACTATACTTCTGTTCAGGTTATAAACCAGCTCCCTATTGGAATTCTTTTTCCAAGTATGGGATGACTTTATGTTAGGAGGTCACTATGCTGGCTCACACTACTTGCACGTAGACCTTGTTCGACGCACTCACTTCTTTCTGGGAAGCAGTTCATCCGGATGTTTCATTTATAAGGATTTTATTTACTGATTGTTTGTTAAGCAGATAAGTGAAATGATTCAGTCAAGGGTCCTGTCTGACCACAGCCCACATTAAAGGCACAAGAAGGTACATGATGTTATTATAGACTTGAAGAGCAAAACATTAAATAGGGAAACCTAATAGTTATCAACGATCGGACTCACTACTTAACATTAACATACAGATTTAAAGAACTTATGAATGACCTATAAACTAATTCATATTGGTTAAGACATGGCAAGCTACTTATGTAATATCAAAAAAAGAATAATTCATTCATTTTTTGAAGAATGCTAATGGAAGTTGTATATTCTGTATCTGTAACAGTCCAAAGGGCTGACCATTTTTCTGTAACGCTGGGTCCTAATAATGTTGCTGTTGAACCCAAATACTTCCACTCCTAGATCAAGTGAAATGAAGATGTACTTGTTTTATGCATTTGCCAAGAGTAGCTGGAAATGGTACACTTGTAATGGTACTGTTCTGTAAATGCTGTTAGCCTGAGAAGAACCTATTTAAGAAACAAAAGCTCTTACATTGTAATGTTCTAATAACCTTTACAAACCGATGAATATTTAATGGATGTAGCTCTGTTTTCACATCGACATCAAGGAGTACTAGAAAATGTGTCAAATGCATATTTAATATAACAACAGAAAGTTCCACCATACAAGTACACTCACAGTACCACCAGGAGACATTCAAACATCAGGACTGTACCTACAAGATTCATAACATATGACTGAAAAAAAATGGTCCAAGGTGCCTTCCAGGCACACCATTTTAGCAGTTGTATATCACTAGGGACATATGAATAATACCTCACGTATATACTATTAGAAGGCAGTCTCACTATAAAAGAGAATGTTGCATGTGCCTTCCTCTGCTCCCTTCTGTTGCCAGGAAGATGCTATCTGAGCTACTACAGACGCACATGCATTCACAGCTATATGAAGGAGCTTTAAAAGCAACAAAAATGCAATTTATCCTTTTCATTTTATTTATCCTTTGTTGAACAGGTTAGTGAATAAATCTATGTGGGTAGCCATCCTACATGTCTGAAGCCATTACAGAAAGTCTGTAGTAGTATAGGAGCAGTACTAGCAACTGAACTTAATTCTGATTAAATTGTTTAAGTCTGAAAATTCTAAAATAACCTTCCAGATGTCCCTCATTTTTGCAACTAGAAAGAGGCTTAAAAAAGCGAACGCTGATTGATCGAACTTATGTAAGCAAAAGCTTACAATCTCAAACTATCAGATCAGCAATTTATTTCCTAGGGAAAAAAAAAATCGCTGATCCAAAACACATACAACACAAGCACACCAAACAAACCAAAATCCACACACATACACCTAAAATCTGACACCTAACCCTACACTAAACTATGCACACACCACTAACTATCCACTTACCTTAACCCAAACCCTAACCCTAAGGTCCATCACTATCGCACACTCACCTCACCCGCTCCCTAACCTAACTCACCTAAACCCCCCTAACCCTCACATCCACACAATCGCACACACACTTAATCCGCGCCCTAACCCTAACTCACCTAACCCACCCTAACACTCGCATCCACACTTACCTGAATCCAACCCGTAACTTTCCACCACAGCACTGAAAATACCAAAGCAACAGAAACGAGCAACCAAATTCTTTCCCTAGGAAAAAATTTGGGTTTCTGTTGCTTCGATATTTTGAACATTCGTTTAAATAAGTTCGATCAATCAGCGTTCGCTTTTTTAGCATTCGCTGATCTAATATAGACCCTAGAAAGAGTATAATGCAAAAAACTTTTCTTCCTGGATAAGACATTTGCTAGGTTCATAGGTTGGTAATAGGCTATCAGCCCTAGGGCGTATACAAGCCTAGCCATAACAATTCCCTAGCTATTTCTTCCCACACTGTTTACTTCCCTGGACCCCTGTCTAGCAGGGTGACTGACGTGATCCCCAGGGTGAATTTCCTTTCTCCCATCCAATCGTCAAGGTTCCTTTTGAAGAGGGCCAAAGAGGCACTCTGCTTGACATGTATGGGCAATCTATTCCAGAGTCTGGGGAGTCTCTGGGTCAGGAACCTATCCCTCCAGCATGTTTTGTTTATTGTGATGACAAGGTTTAGATCCCTGGAGCGTGTGGCTCTGAGGGATTGGGATTTCTTTAAGTGTAGCATATCCAACAACTCTGGGTTTGACATGGCCTTGCATGTTAAGCAGAGATCGCCTCTGAGTAGACGATATGCGACAGAATATAGCTGGAGTTTTTTAAGGCGGTCAGCGTAGGGCATCTGTTTTAAGGTGGCCAGCATAGGGCAACTGGAGGAAACAAGAGAGTCTATTTATTTTTCCCATTTTAGTGTATTTAACATTTTACCTCTCCTACATCCCTAACGTTTTCCACTTAGCCATGCCCATTTGAATGCCTTTCTGGATTTCTTGTCTATAACCAATGCCAGCAATTCATTCTGTGGCTCTCCAACCCTCTGTGTGAGGAAGCATTTTGGAGATCCACTGAGTAGTTATTCCCTATAATTTGTCTGTGGCCCCTCCTCCTCCTGTCCTTCCTGTTCAAGATAACCATTTCAGATATCATTAAGTTATACTATATAATCATATCACATCCCCACTGCCCGTCTCTTATAGTGGATAGTGACAACAGCACCAGCTTCTTAGCCTCTGGTCATATTTTTTCCATCCATCCTGTGCAGAGTCTGGGTATCTTTTTTCTGGATTGTTCCCAGCAGCCAGATAACATATTCCTTATACCACTTCCTGATTTGCACAGAGTGGTCAAGATGTGCTCTGGCAAGGCGCCCATGACAGGAGATGTATTACGTCTTTGTTTCTACAGTCTCCCATTCTGAAGTTATAAGCCAGCATTCTACTTGCTGCAGACTGTATCTTCTTCATCTCACTATGCTTCTGTTGGTCAGGTTCAGATGCAATCAATACTCACAGATCCTTTTCCTGTTCTGTTGTAATCTGCCCCTCTCCCTTCAGCTGATGCATCACAAAAAGGTTGATGAAGCCCAACAGCAGTTCTCTACAAAGAGTTGTAGCTGCCCACTTTTTGTCTATTTGGTCAGCCCTTTTTAAGACATTTCATCTTATCATCTGCAGTTGTATGTAATTTTGTTATTATGAACAAGACCCTACTCTCTATTCCCTCAGTAATGTCTTTTGAACCTATGACTGCTCTCTGTGGCAATCAAAGCTGTAGCAATGTCACTTGGTGTCCTTGGTAATACCACCATTTGACAGCCCCCACAATGTCTTTTCAGAGTTGGGAAAAGTAAGGCCAAAAAAAAGTAAAAAGACATTTTTCAAATTCAACCATCTATCTTTTTCTAAGACTGCTATAGCTCTTTACTAGAGTTAGCTGACTGCACTTACAAAAATAAATAAATTGATAAAATACATAAAAGCGTTCTGAAAAGGCAAAAAATATCATATTTATGTACAATAGATCTTTGCTAAATTGCAGTAAATAGTTACACTATCTCCTTGATACAGTTATTAATCCACAAATATTGACAGACTTTCATTTAAACAACCCTGACTGTAATAGGGACTGTTTAAATGACTGCAGATACTGATTGCAAGGACACATTAGCACCTCTCTCCTACAGGGTTGACTGCGACCCCTGGGGCCAGCTCACATCAGAGGGCAGCCACCCTCTTCGCCCCATCCCTACTATGGCTTTGGTGCTTCTCACTTAGACACTTTTTTATTCTTGATACTGTTCCTCTCACTGCAAACCTCTGTGCCCTGTACTTCAACCATGTAGAAATGCAGTTTCTTAGTATTGATCCAGTCTCTCAACCCTGCAATCTTCCTGGCAAACACTTATGCAAGTTGGACTGAATGGTATAGGAAAAGTCCAGGAAGGGTACATGTACAGTATAGCAGTCCCATGTTAAGTTATCTAGTACCCAGTCATAAAGCTGGATCAGATTTGAATGATAGCTCCTTGTAGCCATTATCTACCATTTCATATCCTGAAAATGTTGGTGCTATTAGAAAGCAGTAGGTTTTTCTGCAGGTGATGCTTTACATACCTCTGCCTGGCAGGGCTGTTAGACTAACATACCTCTAGGTCCCTTGATTTTTCCTGCTTTCTCTCTACCCTCCTAACGTGCATATTGGGACCACACGTAACTGTCTTTCAATCATCAGATACAACAGTATTTCTTGTTAGTCGTCTATCATATGCTACTTCTCAACAACTCTACTTTCAAGATAAACCTTGACATGCAATGCGTCCCTTTCAAGCTGCTAGAGTTCCTACGTGTTTTATGATTTTACTGCCTGTTGTCTCACTGCTTAAACACATGCCTTCTCTAGGTCCATGACTGTTACCCTACTAGTGGTTAGAATTTGGCAGTCTCACAGCCCTGAGCTGGGTTCAATTCCCAGTCAGGGAAGCGTCAATGCCTTTGGAGTCCATGGTGGTGTACTGGTTAGTAGTTGTAGTGTCTGTAAGTATTATATGTACCACAAATACAGACCCTGGGATACTGGCACTAAGTGACCGGGCTGCGCAGTCCCACGCGACTGCTTATTCTCACACTGTCCACATTTACTGCTTGTCCCTTTTCTCTGCTTCATTTAGCAAATTTATTGCAAACTCCTGCACCTTGTTTTTTTTCTTTACAAATGCATAGCTTCACATCTAGGTCTACACTAATGTTACACACAAGAGAAGAAGTTTAGTCTCCATTCTGAGCCCCTTGGCATATTACTGTTCAGCCATTACGACCACGGCTGATAATAAGAAGTTATGTTCTTACCATAACGTTCCATGTTAGTTGTCTTCTTCTCGCCTTCTTTCTTGCTGGATGGGTTCGGAGCCGATCCTCGGCTCCGACTCGGCCTATACTATAGCTTGAGAGCTATTTTTACCGGCTCGAGGCAGCCCTATAACCCACAATACCATGCGCTAACTCCCCAGATCTCGTTTGGAAGCTAAGATATAGTATAAATATAATATCATAATATCATAATCCTCATTTGCAAGAATGGGCTCCCTGCTAGTAACATTAAGGATACTGGGAAACCGTAACATGTTATATCTCCAGAAATGGAAGGACTCAGAGACCTGAAGTCTATCCAGGCTAGGGGGCAGGAGGGAGGGATGCAAGAAAGAAGGCGAGAAGAAGACAACTAACATGGAACGTTATGGTAAGAACATAACTTCTTAATGTTAAGTTGTCATTCTCACCTTCATTCTTGCTGGATGGGACAGCGTCCCTAACATCTTAGTCCTGGGTGGCTCAATGGAACAGACTCCTGAGTACGGTGGAACCAAAGTCAGCTCTATTTCTGGAGGCTATATCAAGTTTGTAATGGGCAATAAAGGTATGTTTGGAAGCCCATGTAGCTGCTGCACATATGGCATCTAGTGGTAACCTTGCTTGAAATGCCGTTGATGTTGATAGTGCCCTGGTTGAATGAGCCTTAGGCCTAGACGGAAGCTGCCTGTGTCTCAACTCATAGACAAAGGTAATAATAGATGTCAACCATCTCGAAAGAGTAACCTTCGATACCGGAAGCCCTTTCTTTCCTGCAGCATAAGAGATAAAGAGCTGGTCTGACTTTCTGAGTTGTTTTGTCCTGTCTAGATAATACCGTAATTGGCGATGAACATCTAATGAATGTAATTTCTGTTCAGCCCTGTTAGCATAGTCTGGGAAGAAGACAGGAAAGTCAATGGAGTGGTTTAGATTTGTTTCCGAGGACACTTTCGGTAGGAAGGAAGGGTTTGTTCTGAGAGTTACCACGTCTTTGTGAAAGACCAAATAAGGGGGACGGACCGACAAAGCTTGAAGTTCCGATACCCTTCTGGCAGATGTTATGGCTACTAAAAACAGAGTTTTCCAAGAAAGAAGCTTGAGGGAGCAAGAAGCTGCAGGTTCAAAGGGAGGCAGAATCAATGAGGTTAGAATTAAATTCAAATCCCATTGTGGAGGTGGATCTTTAACTGGAGGTCTAAGCAAAAAGATGCCCTTGAGGAAGGCTTTACAAAGTTTGTGGGACATAATATTTGCTTCTGAGAGCCCAACATGAAAATTAGCAATGGCCGCTAATTGTACCCTGATAGTGGCCGACGATGACCCTGAATGAAAAAGCTCCGCCAGAAAATCTAGAACCTTATGAATGGGTGCATGAAAAGGATCTAGGGACTTAGTTTGTGCCCAATGCGAAAAACGCTTCCATTTACTCGCATACGTCTTCCTAGTATTGGACTTATGGGAAGCTAGAATGATATCATGAACAGGAGGAGAAATAAGGGGAAGCCTGGCTAAGGCTGGAAGTGGAGCAACCAAGCTGTGAGGTTGAGGGAATGAAGAGACTGATGCAGCTTGCCCGTGAGATGGGTCAACAGATCCGGAAGGGGTTCCAGATGCCAAGGCTGGTCCAGTAGGTAACTGTACAGAAATGGAAACCATACTTGTCGAGGCCAAAACGAGGCAATGAGGATAATTTTGGATCGCAATGCGGTTTCTTTCTGAATTAATTGCGGGATCAATGGCAAGGGAGGAAAGGCATATAGAAGACCCCGGGGCCAAACGTGAACAAGAGCGTCTCTGGGGGGATGGCCTGGTAGAGGAAAGAGTGTGAAGAAGTCGAGGCTCTTGCTGTTTTGAGGAGTTGCGAAAAGATCGCAGCAAGGCTGGCCCCACTCCTGAAATATTCTGTCTGCTACCACTTGATTTAGAGACCACTCGTGAGGCATGAGGATAGTTCTGCTCAATCTGTCCGCTATGACGTTGGACTTCCTGGGGATGTGCGTTGCTATCAGAAACCGTTGAGAGGAAATCGCCCATTGCCAAAGTCTGAGTGCTTCTCGATATAGGGGGTAGGACTTTGTTCCACCCTGCTTGTTTATGTACCACACTACAGACATATTGTCCATTTGAATTGCTATAGTCCCTGTGGGAAGAGAGCTCTGAAGGGCTTGCAACGTCAAAAGCACCGCCCTCATCTCCAGGACATTTATGTGCAGGTGGCGTTCTGATTGTTGCCATGTGCCCTGGACCGTCCTGCCCTGATAATGCCCCCCCCACCCGATCAGGGAGGCATCCGTTGTCACCGTGGCAACTGGGGGGGGGACAAAGGGTCTGCCCTGAAAAAGCTGAGGGGAAACCATCCACCAGGAGAGATGATTCTTGCAAGAAGGGGTTATCAAAATATTGTGAGTCATTGGTAGCCGTTGAAAGGACCACTGAGAAAACAGCATCCACTGAAGGAGCCTCATGTGGAAGCGGGCTAATGGGAGTAGAAGAATCGCTGCTGCCATGAGGCCTAACACTTTCAATACTAGCTTGACTTGAACTCTGTTGGGCTGAAACAGGGACTGAACATTCCGCCTTATGTCTGACACTCTCTGAGGTGGTAATGTTGCAGACATTTCTGTGGTGTTTAATACGGTGCCTATAAAGTTTATACATTGATAAGGTGACAAGGAGGACTTTGCAAAATTTATAGAAATACCTAGACTGTTGCAAAGTTGAATAGTGTAATCCCTGGCCATTATAAGATGCTGCTTGGTGGTAGCGGAAATGAGCCAGTCGTCTAGATATGGAAACACCTGGAATCCTTTTTGTCTCAGGTGAGCCATGACCACTGCCAAGCATTTGGTGAACACCCGGGGGGCTGTGGTGAGACCAAAGAGCAGTGTTCTGAATTGATAATGACTGGCTCCCAGCCGGAAGCGGAGAAACCTCCTGGAGCGCCTGTGTATCTTTATATGATAGTACGCGCCCTGGAGGTCTAAGGAGCACATCCAGTTGTCTCTGCCCAAAAAGGGTAGAATGGACTGCAGTGTTACCATCCGAAATTTTGTCTTTTGTACAGAGTTGTTCAATCTGCTGAGGTCCAAAATGGGTCTCCAGTCTTTTTTGGTACCAAAAATAATCTAGAGTAGATTCCGGATCCTAGCTGATCTGCTGGGACTGCCTGGATGACTCTTTATGTTAACAGCTTTTTTATTTCTAGCTGAGCCTGAACCCTTTGTGCGGGTGGTACGTCTGGTAGGGGTCTTGGCGGTTGTACCGGAGGGGAAGTGAAGGGAATTTTGTAACCCTCAGATATGATCTTCTGTACCCATGTGTCTTGGGAGAGGGATTGTCAGGCTTCCGGGTAGAGAGATAATCTTCCCCCGACTGCCTCCGAAGGCGGACAGTCGGGCAGCTTCTCAGGAATGCTGAAAGGGCTGGTCAGGGAAAGATTCCCTGGAACCCTGGTTCTGTGGACACCCTCTGCCCCTAGGGCGGCATCTGTTATTATCCCCCCCCTGCCTCTAGGGGGAAATTCACCACGTGCGGCAGGCGCGACTCCCTGTGGTTTGCAGAACCACATCTTTCCACCTCTCTGACCCTTAGGATAAGGTCTAGAAGGTGTGGAAAAATGGACTCCCACGGCAGAGAGAGTCTTACCATCTTGCTCGCATCTGGTGAGGGTATTCTTCACCTGAGGTCCAAACAATTCTGAACCATCAAAGGGGGTGTTGGTGAAGGATGCCTTGAAGGGATCAGCAAAGTTACAGAGTCACATCCAAGCGTGACGTCTCAACGCAACACCTGTGCCAGTGGCCCTACTCGCTCCATCGGCTGCGTAAGAGATAAGCCGCATGGAAGAGTTAACAATGGAGTTCAGGGTGGCCAGCTGGGAGTTTATCTTGTCCTGATACCCCGCAGCAGAAGGATCCTGTACCGTTTCACCCAGCTCTTTGAGCAGGTCTCTCTGAAGGCGGGTGAAATGACATAAATAGTTCAGCGATCGCATAGTAAAGGTCGCTGAAGCAAATGTCCACTTGCCGTACCTATCCATGGTCCAGGACTCTTTGTTAGGAGGATGAACAGGTACAGAAGGATCAGCCAATTCCTTCTTAGTGGCTGCTGCTACCACCATAGCATCAACTGAAACGCCTTTGGTGAGAAAGGACTTGTCTTCTGGTGCAGAAATAAATTTAGAAGGCCTCCTAGGGGTAGGTTCCATTGAGTCAGGAGCTGCCCACGCCTTTCTAGCCACTACCTCCATTAGTGGGTCGAAAGGGGGAGACACCCAGGAGGTGGAAGGGCGAGATCCAAAAGCGTCAAGGTAAACCGACTCGTCCTCGGAAGGTTTGAGAGTGGACCAATTTCCCCTCTGTTTTAGGATCTCTAGGATGTCTGAGAAAGAGACATCCTCAGAGGGGGATCTGGGGGAACCCTCCGACTCATCCAAGTCTGTGTCTGACGTGACAGACTCGGGGGAGTCTATGTGCTTCCTCTTGCACTATCTTTTCCTAAGGGGTTCCCTGAAACTTCAGGGGAGCCCTCGGAAGAGGAGGAGACACCCAAGGTGGGTACCCTACGCTTCGGATCTCTGCTGTCAGATATAAGAGGGTGGCCAGAGACCGTAACAGGCACTGTAGATGGAGGAGCTGCAGAACTTAACCTTGGAGTGGACACTGGGTCCAGCATGCTCCTCATCACCTCGAAGGCTCCCCTATCAGATACCAAAGTTAGTCCCAGCTCCGAAGAGACCGGAACCGCCCCCGGCACCGACAGAGAAGGCTCCGAGAATGATGTTGGGGCCGAACTAACCAGAGCCGAAGCTCCGAGAGGGAGAGCGGGGTCGGACAAGGGTCCGATGCTACTCGCCCCCTCAGAGCCGACAATGGAGTCCCGGCACCTGGACCTCTCCACGGACGGAACCAATGAAGAGGTCGGAGCCAACGACACCGGAGCCAAAGATGGGAGTATCGGCTCCGAAGTGGGTAAGGTTACAGTTCCGACAAACTCCGGCTCCGAACTCGAGAGGTGAGTCGGAGGAGGAATCGATGGCGGTACCGAAGGAGCCACAGTCTGGTGAGATGGGCTTTGGAGCATTTGGGCTAGTGCCTGAGATTTTATGAGCCTACTGACCACCCTCTCGATGTCGTGATTGGAGAGCCTGGATGACCTAGATGAGTGAGTCCTATGACTCCGCTCCGATAGGAGAGGGGATCTCGGAGCCGATCGGACGGAGTCTATCGAGGGGGATCTAGAGCGCTTGCGCGCTGGGGTCGGCTCCGATGCTGGTTTCGGAGCGGATACCAGTTTACCCACCTCGGATCCGGATGGAACCGATGTCGGAGCCGTCTCGATAACGCCAGCCCTCGACTCAGAAGCTGGAGCCGAGGGTTTGGCGGTTTTTGAAGACTTCCCCGAGCCAGACTTGGACGGGGTCATCAGGCTTTAACAAGCCCCTTAGGATGAGCTTATTACGCCTCTCCTGCAGGACTCTTGAACTAAACCCGTGACAGACGGAACAAGAGTCCTGCAGGTGTAAAGGCCCCAAGCAACAGACACAAGAAGTGTGACCGTCTGTCAGAGACATTTTCTGACAGCACGAGTCTCACTTCTTGAATCCTGAGACCTTAGTGTCTTTGGACATAGTCCTATCCACAGTAAACACAGTCAGTCCACACACACGCTCAACTTAAAATTAGGAAAGTTAAGGGAACTGACTAAAACCCAAACACACAGACACTATAAGGGATGGGGAAAACTAAGGTAAAGCCCGTAGGCCCACAGATAAAAATTAACTAGAGAAGGGAAAAGGGCTACAAAAAGGGTTGTACAATTAGTAGTGACCTAAACAAGGGTAACTACCTGGAGAAACTACCTGAAATTTTAGTTAAATAGAATAAATCTCTTACTGACCTGAGCCAGTAAAAAAAGACAACCTCGCAGCGAAGCGGCAAACGAGATCTGGGGAGTTAGCACATGGTATTGTGGGTTATAGGGCTGCCTCGAGCCGGTAAAAATAGCTCTCGAGCTATAGTATAGGCCAAGTCGGAGCCGAGGATCGGCTCCGAACCCATCCAGCAAGAATGAAGGCGAGAATGACAACTTAACATCAACATTTCTTTCTGCCAATTGATTCACTGCACTGGATACCACTGCTTCTGTACGTTACAAACTTCATCCCACTAGAAAATATACTGACATCTTTCTCAGTATCCCACATGTGGCACTGTTAAGAGCTTTCATAAATCTATGAGAAAACATACATTTTCATGATCTATATAGAAAAACAAATCTAAAACATCTATCTGGTAGGGCACAAACACAATCATGTTATGGTTCTGCTCTGCAAACACTAGAACTAAGTTATACTATCACTTATCAGAGGTACTCTCTCAAAGTCATCAGCACCTAAGAAGGAGGTAACTTTAAGCTGAGAGTGAAGTTTTTTTTTTCAAATCCAAACAACAACAGCAGGCAGTATAGCACAGAAGGTAAGTATACAAGTTTTACTGCTGCTGACTTCATTTTCATTCCTCCAGTCTTCATATCCAAAGCTGACAGTCTCTTAATCAGACTGATTCTCCTGGCCCAGCCCTGAAAAGAATAACTTGTACCTAGCAAATACTAAGTAATTTAACAAATTAGAAAAAACATGGACTTTGCTTTCCATTGATGAGGTTGCCTTCAACCAATTACTTCAAGATTTGTACAAAATAGAGTACAGCATGCACAAAGTATCAGGGATGACGCTGATATTTATACAGCATACACAAAGTACCAGGGATGATGTTGATATTTATACAGCATGCACAAAGTACCAGGGATGACCCTGATACTTATACAGCATGCACAAAGTACCAGGGATGATGCTGATACTTATACAGCATGCACAAAGTACCAGGGATGATGCTGATACTTATACAGCATGCACAAAGTACCAGGGATGACCCTGATACTTATACAGCATGCACAAAGTACCAGGGATGACACTGATATTTATACAGCATACACAAAGTACCAGGGATGACGTTGATATTTATACAGCATACACAAAGTACCAGGGATGACGCTGATATTTATACAGCATACACAAAGTACCAGGGATGACGCTGATATTTATACAGCATGCACAAAGTACCAGGGATGATGCTGATACTTATACAGCATGCACAAAGTACCAGGGATGACCCTGATACTTATACAGCATGCACAAAGTACCAGGGATGATGCTGATACTTATACAGCATGCACAAAGTACCAGGGATGACCCTGATACTTATACAGCATGCACAAAGTACCAGGGATGACCCTGATACTTATACAGCATACACAAAGTACCAGGGATGATGCTGATATTTATACAGCATGCACAAAGTACCAGGGATGACCCTGATACTTATACAGCATGCACAAAGTACCAGGGATGACCCTGACACTTATATAGCATACAAAAATACCAGGGATGACCCCTTATGCAGCTTGCACAAAGTACCTGGGATGACGCTGATATTTATACAGCATGCACAAAGTACCAGGGATGATGCTGATATTTACACAGTATGCACAAAGTACCAGGAATGACCCTGATATTTATACAGCATGCATAAAGTACCAGGGATGACACTGATATTTATCATATATATACTGTTATAATAAATTATCACAGACATGTACTATGCACACCGTAAGGACCATGTATATGAAGTAGAAGAGAACAATGCAGTCCAGTACATAAGCTCCATAGTGGTGGCTGGTCTATTGCATTCCCTGCAGTATTACAGAAGCAAAATCCTGATTTGTCCCTAAACAAGACAGTCAGTCTGTAATGTTTTCAGCAGGTGTGGATGGATGACTAAGAAGCAGAATTTCCGATTCTCTAAGTGAACCTATTATTCAGTGGTACTTGCTGACTGAGTAGAGTGGACCCTACCCTCCACAGATGCACAATGTCATATTTGCAAATAGCCACCATTTAAAATGGTCTCTTTGGTTAATGGATAATCCTGTTTCTCTTTCACTAAAGAGAAGTCAACTGGGCAGCATGTCTTTTGGATTTTGTTCCAAAACAGCTCCTATAGGCCTCTTCGAGTTAGATGGAACCAGGTCTGATTTTTTTATGACAGGGGCTACACTTGGGTGCACGAAACAAAAAAACAGATTTATGTAGAGCAGAGTAAAAGCCTCCAGAGACTGTACATGAATTAAGTAATTGGATAGTGATCCAGAAAATAATACATTTGAACTCTCTTTTTAATCTCAAGTGAGCAAATAAAAATTTCTGTAGCACTGCAAAACATAAATATGAAGGCAGATGCTCTGTATGTTGAGAGGTTCTAGAAAGGCATGTTACTGAAGGAGTGGCAAAAAAGATTTGCAGCTAACAGCTTTTAACCTGACTCTTGAGTTGACATTTTAACTCTAACCCTGCATCCCCATACACAAAATCTAATGACATATTCTTTTAGTTTAGGCAGCAAAAAAACAGAAGCAAGGAAAGATGACAATTGCTTCCTTTTATATATAGCCAGATTTTTTTTCTGCAATGACCATTCTTCATGATTGCAATCTTACCTGCCAGGGAATATCTGACTGCTGAAGCATCTGGTGAAGGACCAATGCCTACCTCCAGCAGACTATTCCAATTCATATCCATAAAACCTGCAACAATGATGGTATGATGTACACTGTATAATTCGAAATTCATATTTGTCATACTGCTAAAAATACTGTTATCCACAGAACAGGAAGCAGTCAATGAACCAAAAACAGACATGCAGACACAAATCAGGTGTGTCTGTGTGTGTATATATGTATATATATCTATATATATATCGATATATATATATATATGTGTGTGTGTGTGTGTGTGTGTAGATATATATATATATATATATATATATATATATATATACACACACATGTATGTGTGTGTATATGTATATATATATATATGCCGTATATGCATGGACTTGTTCCTGTATTAGAGATAAAACATAATCTCAAGAAGACTTGCTTCCCATTCAACCAGGAAAAAACATAGGCGGGAGGATTGAGGGAGGGGATGTGATTACAGATGAAAATATCGACAATACAGATGGAACATTATGGTGAGTACATAACATCTCTATCTGATATTGTCAATTTTTAATCTTGTCCTCACATATGGGACAGAGTCCCCAGCTTCCTATACCCTAGGGCGACTCATGGAAGGATGTTCCTCAGAACCATCAAGCCAAAGGAGGCCCCCTCCATGGGAGACCAAATCCAACTTATAGAGAGAGATAAAGGTAAATGGTTGGGCTATGTGGCCACTGCACAAATCACGTCCATGGAGGCATTAGTCTGAAAAACAGCAGATGTAGTCATAGCCCTAGTAGAATGAGCTTGAATAAGTTTGGAAGAATTCATACCTTTTGAAGTGTAAATAAAAGAAATGCAATCAGAGAACCATCTTGATAAAGTAACCTTGGAGACTGGTAGACCTTTCTTAGGGCCTGCAAAGGCAATAAACAACTGATTTGCTTTCAGAAACACCTTAGTTCTATGCAGGTAGATTCATAACTGTCTATGCACATCCAACAAATGCAGAACATATTCACCCTTATTGCTGAAGTTGGGAAAGAAAACAGGCAAAGGTATGCCCTGGTTAATACTGGTTTGTGAGACAACTTTGGGTAGAAAGGAGGGGTTGGTATGCAGACAGACTCTGTCTTTATGGAAAATCAAGTATGGAGACTGAGAAGATAATACTTGAATATCTGATATCTGTCTTGCACATGTAATAACGAATAGAAAAATAGTTTTCCAAGAAAGAAACTTTATACCACAAGTCACTGCCAGTTCAAAGGGGGGGGGGGGTTGAACAATTGAACGTAGTACTAAATTAAGATTCCATGGAGGAGGGGGATCCTTGTGAGGAGGTCTTAACAATACGGCCCCTTTCAAGAAGGCTTTGCAAAGTTTATGGGAAATGAGAGATAGGTTATCTACCCAAATATGAAAGTCTGAAATGTCTGCTAATTGTACTTTAATCGTAGAGCCAGACAGAATGAATAGGGGCTGTAAGGGGATCTATATTATGTAGTTGAGCCCAAATTACAAACCTCTACCATTTACTTCTATAAGGTTTTTGAGTGGATGATTTATGAGAACATCAAAATATGTCAGACTGGAGAAGGGAGCATGGGTTGTCTGGCAACTAACGGAAGTGGAAGAATGAAGCTGTCAGCTTGAGTTTGTGAAGACTGGGATGAGTCATTCCTGTCAGATGTGACAGCAGAGCTGTAATGGGTTCTAGGATCCAGGGTTCCGTCTGTAGGCGAGGCCAGAGGAAAGGAAACCATGTTTGTCGAGGCCAACATGGAGCAATGAGGATTACTGTTCTCTTGAAATTGCTTGCTTTCTGAATGAATTTTGGGATCAAGGGAGTTGGGGGGGTGTATAACAGACCGGGAGGCCAATCATGTATGAGAGCATCTCTTGGGGATTCTCCCAATGGGGGTATCAGGGCAAAGTAGCTGTTGCATTTGTTGTTTAGGGGAGAAGAAAAAAGATGGCAGCAAGGCTGTCCCTATCTGCAGAAAATGTCATCTGCTACCTTCTGGTTGAGGGGCCATTCGTGAGGCAGGAGAAAGGATCTGCTCAACTCTTCTGCTATCATGTTGGACTATCCCGGAATGTGCGTTGCTATGAGAAAGCAGTTGGATGAGATCGCCCATTGTCACACTCTGAGGGCTTCTCCACACAGGGGATATGATCTGGTCCCCCCTATTTGTTTAAGTACCAGACCACAGGCATGTTGTCTGACTGAACTGCCACTGTCCCCATAGGAAGAGCATTTTATAATGTTTGGAACACCAGAAGTACTGCCTTCATCTCTAGGACACTGATGTGTAGGTTTGCCTGGTCTGCAGACCAAGTTC
Source organism: Protopterus annectens (assembly GCF_019279795.1). NCBI lineage: Eukaryota > Metazoa > Chordata > Ceratodontiformes > Protopteridae > Protopterus > Protopterus annectens. The sequence continues at coordinate 156,375,183 of NC_056746.1, read as the reverse complement.
CTTGGACTGTCTTCCCCAATAATGCTTCCAGCCACCCTATCTGGGAAGCATCTGTGGTCACCGTGGCCTGTGCTTGAGATGGAACAAAAGGTCGAACTTGTGTCAACTTTTCTGACTGAATCCACCATGACAGGGTCCTTTTGCACGTCTCTGTTATGAGAACTTGGTGAGACATTTATTAATGGATAATTGTCCACTGGGCAGCTAGAAGCCACTGTAGTATCCTCATGTAAAACCTGGCTAATGGGACTAACACTACTGCCGTTGTCATTGATCCTAAGCTTGTAGAACATGACAAGCAACTACCTTCCTGTTTCAAATTAGCCTGTGCGTTAGATGCCTGATTGTCAACACTCTGGAGGGTTAAGTTTTGCGATCATCTGAATTGTATCCAGTACTGCCCCAATGACCTCTAGCATTGGTGAAGGTTCCAAGTGTGATTTTTGGTAAATTATCATTATGCTTAGTTCTGTGCAGATTTGAAGAACTCTTACGTTTATCAATATATGCCTGGTTGGTGTGGATATGAGCCAGTTATCCAAATAAGGAAACACCCAGAATCCTCATTGTCTCAGTTGAGCCGCAACCACTGCCATGCATTTGGTGAACACTCTGGGGGCAGCAGTGAAACCAAAGGGCAAGGATCTGAACTGGTAATGACTGGCTCCCAACTGGAAGCATAGATGTCCCCTGGAGCATCTGTCCATTTTTATATAGTAATACGCATCTTGAAGATGTACTAAGCACATCCAATCATCCTTTTCCAGAACAGGAAGTATGGACTGCACCGTGACCATTCGGAACTTGCTGGGGCAAACCAACTTGTTTAATCTGCTGAGATCAAGAATTGGTTTCCAGTCCCCTGTTTTCTTTGGAACTAAAAAGAATCTTGAGTACATTCCGAATCCTCTCTGGTCTTAGTGGACTTCTTGGATGACCCTTTTTTCTAGCAGTTTTTGAATTTGAATAACTGCCTGCTCCCTGCGGGGAACATCTGGGATTCTGCTGTTTAAGGGGGAGGTTGAGGAAAAGGGAATCTGATAACTTCTGGATATTATCCTCTGCACCCACAAATTAGAAGTTATGTTTTGCCAGGCATTCCAGTGCAGGGATAGGCCAATCCCGGACTGCCTCCAGAGGCCTCCTTTCAAGAGCGCTGGAAGGGTTCCCGAAAAAGGGTTCTCAGGATCCCTAGTTATGCAGGCCTCCTCTGCCATGAAGGAGGAATCTTCTATTATTATCCCCCCCCCCCTCTGAATCTGGGGGAAAAATCTCCACGTGTGTCCTGGTAAGAACCCTGAGATTTTTTGAACCACATTTTACCTCCTCCTGTCTGACATTTTAGATAGGTTCTCTGAGGGGCATAGAAACGTATGCCCATGGCAGACAAAGTTTTACCTTCTTTCTCCCACCTGGATAGCGTATCTTTGACTTTGGGGCAAAAAAATAAAGTGCCATCAAATGGGGCATTGACAAACAAAGACTTAAATGGCTCCAGAAAAATCGCATAGGCACAGCCAGGCATGTCTCCTCATAGAGATGCCGGAACCCCCTGCCCTACTCATTCCATCAGGTGCAAGTGCAATGAGCCTTATGGAAGAGTTAGCTACAGAGTGTAGGGTTGCTAGATGGGAAGCTACCTTTTCCCATGCTCCCTCAGCTACTGCTCCTTCAAGGGTATCTGATAACTCCTTAATCAGATCTCTTTGCAACTTTGTGAAATGGGAAAGAAAGTTCAGTGATCATAGGGCAAAAGTCGCTGAAGAGAAAACTTGCTTCCTGCATCTATCCATTGTCTTGGAATCTTTATTAGGAGGATGGATAGTAGAATTCTCCTCTGAAAGTTTCATTTTGTTCGCTGCCACGATGACAATGGCATCCACTGCAACCCCTTTTGTCCAAAAGACCTTATCAGATGAGGCAGTAATTATTTTGTTCGATCTCCAGGGAAAAGGCTCAATGGATTCCAAGATCTCCCACACTTGCAGACAGACCAGACCTATGAGCTCATCTGAGGATGGAGTCACCCAGGAGGAAGATGGGTTAGAACCAAAGGCCACCAGGTACACCATCTCCTCAGGTGAAGGATTACTGGACTGCCAGCCCCCTCACTGTTTCAGAATTTCCAGAATCTCCCCAAAGGAAACATCCTCATGAGGTGACTGTGGAGATCCTTCTCCCTCATCAAGGTCAGTGTCTTCAGTGGCAGACTCCTCTCCATGGAGTCCAAATGCTTCCTCTTGCAAAGTCTCTTCTGAGGGGCCTCCTCAGTGGGGTACTCTGGGGAGGTATCACAGGAGAAAGTGGTACCCCGATGCATATCCTGGCACCTGTGGTCCCCCTGTCCCGATGGAATGTCTTGATCAGAAGAAGTGAGCTGAGAATCCTGATGTGATATACGAACCGAAGGAGCAGATGACCTTTTAGAAGCAGTGGCAGCTATAGCCCTCTCCAAGGCCCCAAAGGGTGACGGTTCCTGAGTGGAGGATGACTCCAGCTCTGACAAGCCATGTTTGTGGGTTAGTGCCTCCTCCAACTCCAAAGACAGCTCACCCAAGATCAAAGCCAGGGCTGAGCTCACCCACGCTGATGCCCCGTGACACATCAACTACTCTGACAAGGTCTAGCACACTTGAGGACCATACAAGATCACTATGGCTCCAGGAGCTTTCCGGCTCTGAAAATGCCAAAGAGCTCAGAGCAAAGGTCTAATCCAAAAAAAGAGATACCTTCAGATCTGACCTGAAAGGCACTGGGCGTATTTGATCCGAGGGCTCCAAAGCTTGCTCTGAAGTCAGAGGATGAATAAGAGGTGGAGTAGTACACTTGGGTAGCCCTGGAACCGCATGGGTCTGGGCCAAGGGGGACTTAGTAATGCCCTGAGCCCATAAGATCTACTATACCAAACATTTCACATCATCCTCAGCGAGGCCCCCTGGTTGAACAGGAAGAGGATGCAGACAGGGATTTAGGCCTGGATAAGAAGGGAGACAGTACTCTATAAGGAACAGGGTAGGGAAGTACTTTGTCCTTGGGAGTGCCATAATAGGTTTGAAAGGACTTTTGTAAGGATCCAATACCAATGGATTTAATCTATCCTTACCGGATAGAGTCAGAGCTGAATACACAGGATCCAGTTTGGTAGTGGTTGGCACCAAAGGCTCTGATCGAGACATATGTTCGGTAGATTTTGACATTTTTGCTTTTGGTTCCAACAAATCTCACAGAGCTGATAAAGGTCTCTTCTTTCCCTTGTCACTGCTTTTCAAAGACAGGGAAGAAGCAGGGCTCAAATGATTTAGACATGGGAGTCAAAGACTTAGGTTGGCTACCAAAAATGGCCTCTTCAAAAGTTGAGGGTGGAATTCCCCTTAAAATTATTATTTTTTTTTCTTTTAGCCAGCTCTATATGGTTAAAAGAATGACATGACATGGCACAATCTTCCTGTAAGTGGAGAGGCCCTAAACAGTAGACACACAGGGAGTGCAAGTTGTTAAAGGGTATTTTATGTCTACACTTTATGCATTTTTTAAAACCTACAGGTTTACCTTGTTTTTCCACCATGGGTCTCACAAAACAATGCAGATAACAAGTAAAATAATCACTACACGCTACTACAACACCAGAAAGGAGTACAAGAAAGATAAAGGAAAGAGACTGATTTTTTCAGAACAGAGATGCGAAAAAAACTACCAATAATAGGTAAGATTACCTAAAAAGGTAATTAGGGAGAGGAGTAACCTATGAAAAAAATATAATCTGCGGTGGTGGTGCTGCGGTAGCATTGTTGCCTCACAGTAAGATGCTGTCCGGTTCGATTCTCAGCTAGAGCAAGAGTCTTCTGCATGGAGACATGCATGAATGGGCATACCTTCATTGAAGGTTGTGTGTCAGGGCTGGCAACTCGGCACGTAAAAATTAACTGGCAATCATTAGCGGACCGGAGATCAGCTGTGGTGACCCCTCACCGGGAAAAGCCGAAAGACACAACAAGTAACCTATGAAAAAATAGTTACTAGAGGGACAAGGAGGGACAGAAGTGGAAGTAACATAATAAAAAGGCACTTACTATAGAAAAATGTGATTTAAAGACAATGGGATACAGAAAAGGATAAAAATACAAGAACGAAAAAAGTTAGGCAAAATGAGAGAACAAAAAGCTTATAAAAATAACCTGAAAAACCAAGAGCTTAATGGAAGGACCACATCTTCGTGAAGCTGCAATTGAGATCTGGGGTAACAATGAGAGGTGCATTGTGGGTAAGGGAGGTATCCAAGAGCTTATTTGGTTGCCACGAGCTTAGTAATGGTGGAGTTTTTTCTGATGGATCGGATATGGAACTCATATGTGAGGATGAGATGAAAAATTGATAATATCAGATTGAAAGTTATGTACTCACCATAATGATAGATCTGTGTGGTCTAATTTCATTTTTCCTCCAGGTACAGGTTTCAGATATGACCTACGATCTGACCTGCAACCACTTCTAAGCTTTGGATCCAAATCTCAGGCTCCTTCCCTTACCCATCATCTCCAGCAGGCTATCTCAGATCAAGTTTGCTCACTAAAAATAAAAAAATTAGGAAAATGAAGGTGGTAAAAACCAAAAAACTACTGTATCTAACTTAAATACTGCCATCCTGTAAAGAGACAGATAAAGAGATCCTCCAGGACCTAAAGCTAGGTCAGGTGGAGTCTTACCGGAATAACAATGTGAGAAACTGTAAGGGAAGGGGGATGCTGTGCAGTTGAGGAAGGACAGAAACAGACAACAAAGACCTACTCTTATGGTGAGTACATAACGTTCTTATCTGATGATGTTTTTTTCTGTCCGTTCCTCAATGTATGGGACAGAGTCCACAGCTACTGTTTTTTTTACTTGGGCAGTCTTATAGAAGGATATTTCAGAGCACAGATGAACCAAAAAAGGCTCCATACCTGGACTGTACAACCAATTTGTAGTGTGAGATGAAAGCATGAACCTTGAATCAGTCAGCTGAAGCACAAATGTTATCAATTGATACACTAAGAAAGAAGGCCATAGATGAAGCCACAAATCTAATGAAATGAGCTTTTGGGATAGAAGTGACAAGCCTCTTTTTTGATAGACGTATGATATGCAGTGCGACAACCAACAAGAGAAAGTGACTATGGGTAGTACTTTTCCCAATTTAGCAGCAGAAAAGGATACAAATAATTGGTCAGATTTTTTGAAAGGTTTTGTCCAATGCACTAAAAATGTAACTGACGAACATCTAGCAAATGCAAAGTATATTCACCTTTACTCAAATAATTTGGGAAGAACAGTAAAAGATTTCTGGACTGATTACTAAATGATTCAGAAGCCACCTTAGGAAGAAAATAGGGGTTGGTTTTCGAGTACACCCTGCCTTTATGAAAAATTAAGTAAGGAGGATTTGTGGAAAAGGCTTGCAGTTAAGAATTTCTCCTGGCAAAAGTGATACTAACCAGAAATATAGTCTTCCATGACAAAAACATTAGGTCAGTCCCAGCAGATGGTTCAAATGGTGGACCAGTAAATGCTTGTAGTAAAACAATAGTGTCCCAGGGAGAAACTGGGTATCTAAGTGGTGGGCAAAGAATAAAAGTTCCTCAAAGGAAGGCAATATATAGTCTAAGAGATGCTACGGACATGTGATTTTTACCCACATGGAAAGAGGATAACGCAGCTACCTGTACATTGATGGTAGAGATGCTGGTTCCACAATGAAAAAGACAGATGTGGAAGTCCATAACTTTTGGAAGATGAGCCAAGAAAAGGTTAATATTGTTTTCAACCACCCAAACAGAAAACCTTTTCCATCGCTCTTGTAAAGTTTCCTAGTAGAGGATTTTTGGGAAAAGGAAAAAATATGGGCAACTGAAGATGAAAACCTGGACCATCCAACAGTCATTAGAACTGCAGAAAACAATGATGAAGGGTTTGTGACCTGAAAGCCTTGTTTTTGTCATTAAAATGTATTGCTTTTTGTTACATTACATACTTTGTTTTATTTGTGAAACTGCAGAAAACATGCAGTCAGTTTGAGGAACTGAATGCTTGAGTGAAGTAATGCTAATGGATGAGAAAGGAGATCTGGGTCCAAGCCCTGCACCCAAGGAACGTGGACTAGATAAGTCCAGAGAAAAGGATAACACACTTGTTGAGGCCAATAAGGGATTATGAGGATGACTGTGACCTTCATCGCAGATGCCTTCTGTAGGAACGTTAGAATCAGAGGCATTGGAGGAAAGGCATTAAGGAGTCCTGGGCCTGAGGGTGAGTTAGAGTGCCTCTAAGTGACTCCCCTTTTTATGGAATTAGAGCAAAGAACTTACTGCATTTGGTGTTGTTGGGAGAGGTGACAAGATCACAATAAGGTCGACCACAACAGCTGAAAATCCACACCTTTAATAATGGATATATGGACTACTCTTGAGGGAGTAGAATATACCTGCTCAACCTGTCCACAAGGTTAATGCATTTCCCCAGGATATGCATTGGTATTAAAAAGTGGTTAGAAGATATCGCCCATTGCCACACTTTCATGGCCTCTCAGCACATTGGGTAAGATCTGGTTCCTCCCTATTTGCTCATGTACCAAACAACTGCCATGTTGCCTGTCTGGATAGCGATCACATCCAAGGGAAGAGACTTCCGAAACAGTAGATTCCTGTTAGGGGTGGTGTTGAGCCAGTCATCCAACTATGGGAATACCAGGAAACTCTAATCACACACAAGCTGCCAATACTGACATGCACATGGTAAGTGCGGGCGGCGCAGTGGTGCAGCGGTTAACATTGTCGCCTCACAGCAAGAGGTTCTCCGGTTCGATTCTCGGCTGGGGTGCCTTCTGTGTGGAGTTTGCATGTTCTCCCTGTGTTCACGTGGGTTTCCTCCGGGTACTCCGGTTTCTTCCCACATTCCAAAGACATGCATCTGGAGCATTTCTCCCCGGGCCTCCGCTGAAAACAGGCTCTGTGGAACCTAGTCGGACCTTCCTGGTCAACAAATGTTAAATAAATAAAAATAAAAAAAAAAAAAGCACTCAGGGGGGCTGTGGTGAGACCAAAGGGCAGAGCTCTGAGTTGGAAATAACTGGCTTCCAGCTAGAAGCAAAGGCATTTCCTGGAGCATATGTTATAGTATGCATGCTGAAGATTTATCAAGCACATCTAGTCATTCATCCTCAGTAAGTGAAGAATGGATGGAACCATGACCATCTGGAATTTCATTTGCTTCACAAATTTGTTTATGCAGCTTAGGTCCAAAACTGGCCTTAGGTCCCTGTTTTTCTTTGTCACTAAAAAGAATATTGAGTAAATTCCAGATCATCCCTGGGCTGCAGGGACATCTTGAATGACTTACTTTCTTAAAATCTCCCTTATTTCTGAAGCAGCTTCTTCCCTTTGTGAGGGTGGACAGCATGGAGGAAGGATATGGAAGGGAATAAAACAGCCTCTGGTAAAGATCCTCTGCACACATTTCTCTTGAGTGATAGATGTCCAGGTTGTTGGGTGCAACGTAAATTCCCCCTTACTGTCTCCAGAGTGCGACAATCAGGCAACCATTCAGGAGCTCTGGAAAGGCGTCTTCGAGAAAGGACCTCTAAAGCCCTAGGTTTGCTGGTCACCTCTACCCCTTGAGCAATGACCATTATAAGAGTTCCCCCTCTGCCTTGAGGGGCTCTTTGCCTAGAAGAAATACATACAAATCCCTGGGATTTAAAAAAAACAAATTCTCTTTCCTCCTTTGTGGATTTTGGAGAAGGTCCTTTGAGGAGTTGAGAATTTGATCCCTGCAGCAGATAGGTATTTATTATCTTTGCATTTTTTGAGAGAGTGCCTTAAGTTTGTGACCAAAATGGTTGATCCATTGCAAGGGGCATTGATGAAGGTTGCCTTGAAATGTTCTGCAAAGTCACATAACCACAATCAGACATGCCTTTTTATGGAAATATCTGTGTCGTCTGCTCCAGATGCACCCTTTGTGGCATCAAAGATGAGGTGGACAGAGGTATTAGATGGGGCTGTTGGGTAGCCAACTGGGAAGCAACAGATTTTCTTTAATCCACAAAGTCCTTGGGAGAGAGATGGTGATGACCTTCATCAAATTCCTTTGGAAATGCACAACGTATACCAAGTAGTTAAATGCTCTCACCCAAAAAGTAGATGAGCCGTAAACACACTTCCAAATCTGTTCACCGTATGTGATTCTCTTTTTGTGGATAGAGAGAGGAACTTTATTCATTTGTTCACTGCACAAGACTTACTAGGTAAAAGTAGTTTTATTAGTTACTTATGTCTACTGGACCTGGTTAAGGTCTGTTTGGAAGCACTTCGCATAAAATGGTGAAGGAATCAAACACAGAAATAAAGAAAGAAGCAATCAGTTATAGCCCTTACCTTCTGTGTTATGAAGGTTGGAATAACAGTTAAGATGTTTACCTTATAGACACATGGTACAGGGTTTAATTTTCAGCTTTAGAAGGGATATTGTCTAAGCTTAAAATAGCTCACAAGGATAGCTAGCCTAGTACTTACCTATGAACCAAGCAGAAGAAGCGAGAAGAAATGAAAATCTTATAAAGCAGCAGGCAAGTTTCTTTTTTTTTCAGCAGCATTCAGAAAATGAAAATAAAATTAATTTGATGGTAAATAATCCATGAAAAAGGACTGTGCAACATGAAATTCATACTGCAGAAAGTGGATCCATAGGAGTAAGAGAAAGCAGAGAGAAGACCAATTTAATGCAAGTGTTTTAAGCAATAACCCAAGTAAACTGAACAAAGCAGTACATCTGTTCAGGAGATATTTTGCCTATTGCTGTGTAGATAAAAAAATAAAACTAAGGAGCTTTCAAAAATCAGGAACCATACCTGTTAGAGGTGCATGCTGCAAATTATTAACATTTTGTAAGGTTACAAGAGAACTTGCTGCACAGAATGCAATTTATCTCAGCTGGTACCATATGAAGATGAAACCTTAAGTATAGTATCTGGGTCACTGGTAAGAAATGGAGTGTCTTACTTATGGGTTTAGCAGCTGCAGAACTGAATAACAATATAATTAGAGTCTGACTATAGCAAACAGTTGTCAGATACACTTTGTGTTATATAAACTCAATTATGGTGTCCATTAAACTGATAACATTTGACTAGTATTTCTTATCACTACATTTACTGAATGGCAGAACACATTCTGCATTTTATCAGTGAGGAAACACATTCTGTATTTGTTATTTAGGAAGTAAAGAGAAATCTGGAATGGCTGAAGATAAATATTTAACAAAAGGACAAACATATGTACAGTGAAAAACAGCATAATGTACTTTAGAGCATTTGTTACAAAGATTGTATAAAAACTCTTAACTGTACAACACTGTGGTTGAAAAACAAATACATAATCAAAGCAGCCTGAAATTTATATTTGGAATAACAAAAACCTTAAAAATGGTATAATAAATAACACAAATCTCCAATCTTAAATAGCATAGCACCAATCATGATTACTGGCAGCCTCTGGATAAAAATATCATAGGAACAAGCCTCATTAAGGCCAAGTCTTTATTCCTACTATACAGCCTACCAACAAGCTGCAGAAAACAAGCACCAGACGGCTGATAAAATAAGATGCATAATTTTACAAGGAAGACCCAGGGGTATAAACAGATGCAAAATCTGACAACTGTAAATGCATGACCACCCAACTGCGTTCTGTTATACTTATTTGTATTTTTGTAACGATTTCTCTTTCATGCAGGATCAATGTCTCTAATAAACTGAAGAAGGGTGCAAACAGCTGAAAGCAAATAATGACTAATTTTTCACTGTACAACCTAAACCTCATTTTAATGCTGTCCTTCACAATAAATGCAATCCACTTTTTAAGACTTAAGAAATCCTGCTATCCATGTCAGCATCCCCTTCAAGTACAGGCTGAAGAATTGCAGAATGTCACTTTCTTAATGGAGCAGAATGCCATTTGAAATTCTTCTAGATGAGTTCTGACCATCCCCAGGCAAATACAATGTTAGAAGCAACATCGCTGGATGGCAGCCCAAGCTGTATAAACTGCCAAATGGAAATGGCAGCTAGCTAATGAGATCTAACAGCCTGTGATTTCGCTGTTTCTTGGCCCAGTCTATGGCAATATAATACTGCTGGATATTTATGGAGTAAGTGCATGGCTCTGAGAAGCAAGTTAGCCTTCCCTGGGAAAACAAAACAGAGGGAAAAAAAAAAAAAGCAACAGTTCATTACGATACACAGTAGCATTCGATGCTCCACAGCTGCTTTCTGTGTCTGTTCCAACTCCCTTTCTATGAGGATACAATGTATAATTAAAGGGAAAACTGTCAGACAACAGGGTATGCATTCAAGAAAACAAGAGAGCAGGCGGAACATATGTAAATAATTAGAACCATTACAAATGTTAAACAACAAAGCTGAACCATCTTTTAACATTATATCGACACACTTTTTTTTTTTGTTATAGTGAGACAAGAGAGTGTATGATAAGGATTTCCAGACAATACTAAAGACAGACAGCAAGGGGAATGCCATCACATGCCAAAAGGTCTGCAGAGAGAGAAAGCTAAGGTAGAAATAAGTCATATGCTGCAGTACATACCTTAAAGTCACACAGGACCCAGTAGTAGACATGCTTTATAGCTATATGATGACAAGAACTAAGATATTTAGCCTTCAAGCAAATATGGTGCCAACCACAAAACTAGAGGACTAGTATAACCACCACATCTAATGTGTCTCAAAGATGCTTAACATACTAAGAGTGAAGTAAATATTATGTTTCTTTATCTAGATTTATCCAGTGAGATTTTCAAGTTACTGAGAGAAGACATGCAGTAAAGGATTTCAGAAACTGGTGGCCAGCAGGATCTACGCATTTTATTGCACAAAAAGGAATATTGTCATAGCACTTTCTGATGAACTTGTAGAACACAGAAGTCTATAATAGCCCACATTAATGACTAGTGGTTATATTACCAAAGTTACCACCTTAGTACTTAGCAAGTAGAGTGACTCTACTTGCTCTAGAGTACCTACATTGGAAAGTATAATAAATAAAAGTAGGATATAGTTTTGAGGAGTAAACCATGGACAGCTCACATCTCTGTTTGCAAAATAAGTATTCTGGATCACGAAGTAGCAACTACCTCAGAGAAAGATGAAGCAGGTGAAAAATCAGCTAGTTTAGAAAATTCTTATGTAGTTTCTCTCCCCTCTCCCTTTCTAATATGATGGCAAGTGGCTGGTTGCAGTAATTTCTCAAGGATTTATTTATTTATTTATTTATTGCAGTAGTGTAGCTAGGGTGGGCTGAACAGGGCAGTCACTGATGAAAAATATATTTTTTAATTTCTCTTTAAGGGAAATGGCAACATGACTGCAGGAAGGACTGTCCTCGAATAAGACAGGGTGGTAACCCTACAAAATGTATACCCTAAATGGTAACCTGAGACACTCCTGTGTGCCTCCCGTACTTGCTTACGTCATCTTGGTTTGGCACAGCTCCAAAAAGACCTGTGATTGGCTGCACAGGTAGGGGGTGTTGCCAGAAAGACAGTGTGATGATATGAGCAAGTGCCAGCATAGCCAGCTGAAGTTTTGTAAAAAATGGTATGTCCTTTGAATAACAAACTCATTTATACAAGATGCTTGTGTTACAAATATATTAGAACTGTATGTCATTTGTATACCAAACTGATTTTGTACAGATGCTTGTGCTGAAAATGTATTCGTGAGCTTTGCCTGTGTTGAAATGTATCAACAGTACAGCCTGCTGAAATGAAGAGAAATGTACATGTATTACTGTAGCCGAATTAAATTCCATGAGTTTTAATAGAGGATACTGGCACAGCAGAGGTTAACTTTAAGAAAATAAGGTAAATGTTAATGAGCTGTTAAACCATTAAAAGGTATCCCACAATGCTGAATAGAAATGGGGATGCTGGGTATGGGGAAGAGCCTTTGTCCATTAGCTCAGTGAAAAGAGGAGAGGCCCCAGGTACTGCCATAAACAACTGGATGTGTATTGTGGCAGTCTGTGCTAAATATCTGTCTCACCTTCAAAGGGGAATACTGTGAGAACCTAGAGTCAGGGGACTAGATGAGGTCATTCTGCCAGCTCTCCTGGAAATTATATTTTAGTTAATCTCAGAGTACTAAGTATTTTGTTTGGGAAGCCTGACTACAAAGACCCTCACTCACAACATCTTGCCTTGCGGTAGTAACTAACTTAACTTGGGAACAATAATTGTTTTTAGATTCAATCAGAAATATAGTGAAGCTTAGTTTAGATATTGTTTTTCTTTATTTGTCTGAGTCTGTCCATCAATGTTCATTTCAATATTTCCTGTGATCTGAACTCTGTGATTTACTGTGAATATAAATTCAATATTTTCATGTAATTTTATTATTTATTATTACATACATTTAAAACTTTTATTGTGGCTGGTCCTTGTAAAAAAGTATCTAACCTTGGAGAGTGCTTATATTTATTTGGTGGCACTGTGTGGGCCACTCCAGAAGGCTTAGACATCTTGTTGAAGTACTACCATTTGTATTACACAGTATAATTGGCTACATTTTTAAGAGCCTTATAGAACTGACTGGTGGCAGTGATAACTACCTGACATTCTAGGCAAAGTTGGTAGAGTGGGTAATCTGTGCCAGCCTTTCCCGTGTGTGTGTGTGTCAGCTACTTGTGGCAGGGACACAAAGCACTGGGTTTACAGAGAGGGTGTGGAGGACTTGGCTTTGACACTCGGCTGAGGACCTAACTCTACAGCTGTACCAGTGGGGAGTCTTATTTGGGACCTGGAGGAAGACAGATAGAGAGACATCCAGGCCTCAGGCTGAGTGTGTTTCCTGTGTGCTCTTAAGAGAAATTGTACTTGATGCAGAGAGGTCAGCATCTGGAAATAATGAATGTATCCATTTGTATTCTAAGTGCATGTCCCGTTCCAATGTCAGTGGTAAGAATTCAGGCTCAATGATTAGCAGCCGAGCATGGGGACAACACATATTAGTGGCCATCACATGTTGGCAGCAGTGGTGGGCATCACAGGCTGTACTGCTGGCACCCACAGACAGCGATTTAGGTTTCAAAAACATCATATCCCTCAGTTCATGTCTCTGAAGTAAGTAGGGTTACTTACCAGTTCATTTTGATGTTTGTGCATACATGCATGGACAGACTGCTAAAGGGGTTGATGGAGAAAAATGTTTCATTTTGATGTTTGTGCATACCTGGACAGATTGCTGAAGGGGTCACGGAGGGGAAAGTTTTATTTGGTGTCATTGGAGTGCTTATGTACACACGCACAAACTACTGAAGGCATCTCCATGATATTTACAGAAACAAAGCAAACAATGCAGCTACACTGGTTAATAGGCAGCAATCCAGCAAAGCCAAGCTTAATTTTAATGTATATTCTTCTCAATTTTAAAACAAGGATATAGTAAATCCTTCCACTATGATTCACTGAAGATTAAACCCCCAATGATCAGGCTCAATGAAATGTTAAGTGTTTTCTGCAAGGAGGGCAAGCCACCCACACCCTCCAAATTGATATTACTACACTCTTCTGGTAATGGAATCTTTAGAAAAGGGTAGGAGCAAACTACTTAGGAAAAAATGGGAATTTTGGGAACAAGACATACAAGGGAGGAATGAGGTTTAAAAGCAATCAGGACTTAAATGAGCTATGTAATGTTTGATTGAAAAAGACTAGTTAGATTACAAGTGAAGTATAATGTTTGCATCTGGAAGTGTGTCAGTATGATTTGTGATGTAAAATGTTTGAAACTAGGATTGTGTCGGTGTGGCTTGTTTTCATTTATATAAATATACGATTGCCTAGGTAGTAAGTGATGGTCTAATAAAAATGTTTCTTGTTAAAAAAAGGCAGGGATTGAAGAATGTAAATAATGTTGCTTAGGTTATATGATATATAGCAATATATGTGAAATATAATATTTGTTATGTTAATTGTAGTGTGATTACTTTTATATGAATGTAAATTTGCCTATCTCAAAAGTGATAATTCAATACAGGTGTATGATGAAAAAAAAAAAGAAATCTGGACAATGGTTAAAGGCCCAAAATCAGGGACAGATTTTAAGCATTGCTAATAAAGTTTAAATTTAGCTGCTAGACAGAATTGTATTATTGTGCATTTTCTGAAGGAGATGAAGTCTGAAACACAAACGTATGTCATTATTTGAGTTCAATCCTCAATGATTTACCAGAAAACCCCAAATGTTATGAGGTGAAAATCCATGCATTCTGCACAAATCTGGACAGTTGAGAGGTATGGTTAGGGGCCAGAGCTAAGTATTCGGCACATATTACTTAATACCCAAAGTCTGTTTGTTGTCTCAGTGAACTATGGAGAAAAATGAATTAAAAAGGAAGTCTCATTGTACTCTGTATTCTTAATAGGCTTTTGCAGTCTGTGTTACAGTATCTTGAAATAATCACGATTACTGTGGATCTGCAGAACAACAAAGTGTGCTGCCCAAAGTATTATACTGTATGTCTGAGTCAGAGACTGGTGTAGGGCTTTGGATATGAATAACAAAGTGTGCTGTCCAAAGTATTATACTATATGTCTGAGTCAGAGACTGATGTAGGGCTTTGGATACAGAATAACAAACTGTGCTGCCCAAGGTATTATACTGTATGTCTGAGTCAGAGATTGGTGTAGGGCTTTGGATACAGGACAACAAACTGTGCTGCCCAAAGTATTATACTGTGTGTCAGAGTCAGAGACTGGTGAAGGACTTTGGATACAGAATAACAAACTGTGCTGCCTAAAGTGTTATACTGTATGCCTGAGTCAGAGACTGGTGTAGGGCTTTGGATACAGAATAACAAATTGTGCTGCCTAAAGTGTTATACTGTATGCCTGAGTCAGAGACTGGTGTAGGGCTTTGGATACAGAATAACAAATTGTGCTGCCCAAAGTATTTATGTCTGAGTCAGACATTGGTATAGGGCTTTCTATCATTATGTAAAGAATCTCCATGGCAATACCCAGATTTGCTCTGAGCTACTGCACAATGGTACCTCTTATACCGAGTCAACAGATATTGCCAATATACTGGCCGACAGATTCAGTAACAACTTTAACCCCCCCCAAAGGACCAATCACAAAGAGCTACAGCTGAGTACATACCTTAAAGTCACACAGGACCCAGTAGTAGACATGCTTTATAGCTATATGATGACAAGAACTAAGATATTTAGCCTTCAAGCAAATATGGTGCCAACCACAAAACTAGAGGACTAGTATAACCACCACATCTAATGTGTCTCAAAGATGCTTAACATACTAAGAGTGAAGTAAATATTATGTTTCTTTATCTAGATTATCCAGTGAGATTTTCAAGTTACTGAGAGAAGACATGCAGTAAAGGATTTCAGAAACTGGTGGCCAGCAGGATCTATGCATTTTATTGCACAAAAAGGAATATTGTCATAGCACTTTCTGATGAACTTGTAGAACACAGAAGTCTATAATAGCCCACATTAACGACTAGTGGTTATATTACCAAAGTTACCACCTTAGTACTTAGCAAGTAGAGTGACTCTACTTGCTCTAGAGTACCTACATTGGAAAGTATAATAAATAAAAGTAGGATATAGTTTTGAGGAGTAAACCATGGACAGCTCACATCTCTGTTTGCAAAATAAGTATTCTGGATCACGAAGTAGCAACTACCTCAGAGAAAGATGAAGCAGGTGAAAAATCAGCTAGTTTAGAAAATTCTTATGTAGTTTCTCTCCCCTCTCCCTTTCTAATATGATGGCAAGTGGCTGGTTGCAGTAATTTCTCAAGGATTTATTTATTTATTTATTGCAGTAGTGTAGCTAGGGTGGGCTGAACAGGGCAGTCACTGATGAAAAATATATTTTTTAATTTCTCTTTAAGGGAAATGGCAACATGACTGTATACCCTAAATGGTAACCTGAGACACTCCTGTGTGCCTCCCGTACTTGCTTACGTCATCTTGGTTTGGCACAGCTCCAAAAAGACCTGTGATTGGCTGCACAGGTAGGGGGTGTTGCCAGAAAGACAGTGTGATGATATGAGCAAGTGCCAGCATAGCCAGCTGAAGTTTTGTAAAAAATGGTATGTTCTTTGAATAACAAACTCATTTATACAAGATGCTTGTGTTACAAATATATTAGAACTGTATGTCATTTGTATGCCAAACTGATTTTGTACAGATGCTTGTGCTGAAAATGTATTCGTGAGCTTTGCCAGTGTTGAAATGTATCAACAGTACAGCCTGCTGAAATGAAGAGAAATGTACATGTATTACTGTAGCCGAATTAAATTGCATGAGTTTTAATAGAGGATACTGGCACAGCAGAGGTTAACTTTAAGAAAATAAGGTAAATGTTAATGAGCTGTTAAACCATTAAAAGGTATCCCACAATGCTGAATAGAACTGGGGATGCTGGGTATGGGGAAGAGCCTTTGTCCATTAGCTCAGTGAAAAGAGGAGAGGCCCCAGGTACTGCCATAAACAACTGGATGTGTATTGTGGCAGTCTGTGCTAAATATCTGTCTCACCTTCAAAGGGGAATACTGTGAGAACCTAGAGTCAGGGGACTAGATGAGGTCTTTCTGCCAGCTCTCCTGGAAATTATATTTTAGTTAATCTCAGAGTACTAAGTATTTTGTTTGGGAAGCCTGACTACAAAGACCCTCACTCACAACATCTTGCCTTAGCGTAGTAACTAACTTAACTTGGGAACAATAATTGTGTTTAGATTCAATCAGAAATATAGTGAAGCTTAGTTTAGATATTGTTTTTCTTTATTTGTCTGAGTCTGTCCATCAATGTTCATTTCAATATTTCCTGTGATCTGAACTCTGTGATTTACTGTGAATATAAATTCAATATTTTCATGTAATTTTATTATTTATTATTACATACATTTAAAACTTTTATTGTGGCTGGTCCTTGTAAAAAAGTATCTAACCTTGGAGAGTGCTTATATTTATTTGGTGGCACTGTGTGGGCCTCAGAAAACTAGACATCTTGTTAGTACTGCTGTTGTGTTACACGGTATAATTGGTACATTTTTGAGCATATAGAACTGACTGGTGGCAATGAGCCGCTACCTGACATTCTGGCCAAGTTGGTGGAGGTGGGTAATCTATGCCAGCCCTCCCGATGTTATTATTGTGTGTCCATTTCACTTGTGGCAGGGACACAAGCACTACAGGTTTACCAGAGGTGTGGAGACTTGGCTTGACACTCAAGGCTGAGGACCCTGGCACTCTACAGCTGCTGGTGATCTTATTTGGGACCTGGAGACAGATGAGAAGTTGTCAGACCTCCCAGGCTAACCCTTTGAGTGTGTTTTCCTGTGTGCTCTTAGAGGAAATTGTACTTGATGCAGAGGGATGGCATCTGGAAATATTGAATGTATCCATTTGTATTCTAATTGCATGTCCGTTCCATGTCCAGTGGTAAGAGGTGGGCTCAATGATTAGCAGCCGAGCATGGGGACAACACATATTAGTGGCCATCACATGTTGGTAGCAGTGGTGGGCATCACAGGCTGTATTGCTGGCACCCACAGACAGCGATTTAGGTTTCAAAAACATCATATCCCTCAGTTCATGTCTCTGAAGTAAGTAGGGTTACTTACCAGTTCATTTTGATGTTTGTGCATACATGCATGGACAGACTGCTAAAGGGGTTGATGGAGAAAAATGTTTCATTTTGATGTTTGTGCATACCTGGACAGATTGCTGAAGGGGTCACGGAGGGGAAAGTTTTATTTGGTGTCATTGGAGTGCTTATGTACACACGCACAAACTACTGAAGGCATCTCCATGATATTTACAGAAACAAAGCAAACAATGCAGCTACACTGGTTAATATGCAGCAATTCAGCAAAGCCAAGCTTAATTTTAATGTATATTCTTCTCAATTTTAAAACAAGGATATAGTAAATCCTTCCACTATGATTCATTGAAGATTAAACCCCCAATGATCAGGCTCAATGAAATGTTAAGTGTTTTCTGCAAGGAGGGCAAGCCACCCACACCCTCCAAATTGATATTACTACACTCTTCTGGTAATGGAATCTTTAGAAAAGGGTAGGAGCAAACTACTTAGGAAAAAATGGGAATTTTGGGAACAATACATACAAGGGAGGAATGAGGTTTAAAAGCAATCAGGACTTAAATGAGATATGTAATGTTTGATTGAAAAAGACTAGTTAGATTACAAGTGAAGTATAATGTTTGCATCTGGAAGTGTGTCAGTATGATTTGTGATGTAAAATGTTTGAAACTAGGATTGTGTCGGTGTGGCTTGTTTTCATTTATATAAAATGTATGATTGCCTATGCAGTAAGTGATGGTTTAATAAAGATGTTTCTTGTTTAAGAAAAAAAAAAAGCAAGAATTGAATAATTTACATAATGTTGCTTAGGTTATATGATATATAGCAATATATGTGAAATATAATATTTGTTATGTTAATTGTAGTGTGATTACTTTTATATGAATGTAAATTTGCCTATCTCAAAAGTGATAATTCAATACAGGTGTATGATGAAAAAAAAAAGAAATCTGGACAATGGTTAAAGGCCCAAAATCAGGGACAGATTTTAAGCATTGCTAATAAAGTTTAAATTTAGCTGCTAGACAGAATTGTATTATTGTGCATTTTCTGAAGGAGATGAAGTCTGAAACACAAACGTATGTCATTATTTGAGTTCAATCCTCAATGATTTGCCAGAAAACCCCAAATGTTATGAGGTGAAAATCCATGCATTCTGCACAAATCTGGACAGTTGAGAGGTATGGTTAGGGGCCAGAGCTAAGTATTCGGCACATATTACTTAATACCCAAAGTCTGTTTGTTGTCTCAGTGAACTATGGAGAAAAATGAATTAAAAAGGAAGTCTCATTGTACTCTGTATTCTTAATAGGCTTTTTGCAGTCTGTGTTACAGTATCTTGAAATAATCACGATTACTGTGGATCTGCAGAACAACAAAGTGTGCTGCCCAAAGTATTATACTGTATGTCTGAGTCAGAGACTGGTGTAGGGCTTTGGATATGAATAACAAAGTGTGCTGTCCAAAGTATTATACTATATGTCTGAGTCAGAGACTGATGTAGGGCTTTGGATACAGAATAACAAACTGTGCTGCCCAAGGTATTATACTGTATGTCTGAGTCAGAGATTGGTGTAGGGCTTTGGATACAGGACAACAAACTGTGCTGCCCAAAGTATTATACTGTGTGTCAGAGTCAGAGACTGGTGAAGGACTTTGGATACAGAATAACAAACTGTGCTGCCTAAAGTGTTATACTGTATGCCTGAGTCAGAGACTGGTGTAGGGCTTTGGATACAGAATAACAAATTGTGCTGCCTAAAGTGTTATACTGTATGCCTGAGTCAGAGACTGGTGTAGGGCTTTGGATACAGAATAACAAATTGTGCTGCCCAAAGTATTTATGTCTGAGTCAGACATTGGTATAGGGCTTTCTATCATTATGTAAAGAATCTCCATGGCAATGATTAAATAAAAGAATATATTAAAGATAAAGTAGTTAGTCTGGTGTAAGGCAGGTTATTCAGATGTGAAAGAATCTTTTAAAGCAAGGAAAATTGGAGGAAAGTGAAGGTTATCCATATTTTGCCAACTGAGTGGAGGAGTCCCTGAGAGTTTGAATTCTGTCATGTTAACTGTAGTTGGAGATTTTTTAAATTAATAAGTAAGAGGTTTGGGTGTTTTGGGGTTGATATAAAATTTTAGTGCTATTAAGGTTGGATAGATAACTTGTTAGGAAGTTCCGGTGAGAAGTTTTAAGTTTAGTGGGATTCTATATTGAATGCAGGTAGTGTTGTGGTAGGATGTAGACATTTCTAAGGTTACCTTTAGATAGATTAGTGTAGATCGAGGATGCAAGAAGGGTAGAGATAGATGATTGTGCTAAAGTACGTTGGTGTAAATTATCTGATAGTGAACCAATTTATAACTGTTTATTGTGTTATTAATGTGGTGCAAAGCTAAGATTTCATATAACACCAAGCAGTTTTGTAGTGGAGAGGAGTATGTGGTTATCACTTGCAGTGATAGTAAAAGAGTGAGTAGATTTATGTGTAGGTAAATAATGTTTTGTTTTCTTGGGGTTAAGGAAGATCTTTGAGTTGTTCAAGTAAATACTTTGTAAATTTTCTGGGAGAGGAGGCTGACAGTTAGTGGAATCATCTGCTATTGTATGGGTAGTGTTTATAGATGATTGAATCATTAATAAATGGAGAATAAAATGGGCCAGTATAGATCCCTTTACTAATGGAGGAATTAGAAGGAATTTTTCCAGAGTACTGCTTGATGTCTGAATAGAGAACGTTAAAGAGGTAAGGCAAGGGTTTAGTTGTGGAGAAGAAGTGATGATTTACCTATCAAGGCTTTTGACAGGTCTAAAGAGAAGAGGTTAGTTTGTTGTTATTACGACAGTTGATTATTGGTGAAGAGTCGGGTAGTACTTGAAGGCTAAATCCTGGGTCACTAGATTGAAGGAGGAGATGGTTTAGTAGTTGTTTAGTATACTTTTCATAATTTTAGAGGAGATAACAGTAAAAGTTAGAAGGTGATTATCTTGTTGGGTATTAGTGGATATTTTCCAAATTGCTGGGAAAATTTTATGGTTTTTATTAAAATGATAGCTTTGCTGTACTTGGGAATTAAGGAAGTGTCAGTATGATTTGTGATGTAAAATGCTTGCAATTAGGATTGTGTCCGTGTGGTTTGTTTTCATTTATATAAATATATATGAATGCCTATATAGTAAGTGATGGTTTAATAAAAATGTTTCTTATTTAAGAAAAAAAAAGCAAGAATTGAATAATTTATGTAATGTTGCTTAGGTTATATGATATATAGCAATATATGTGAAATATAATATTTGTTATGTTAATTGTAGTGTGATTACTTTTATATGAATGTAAATTTGCCTATCTCAAAAGTGATAATTCAATACAGGTGTATGATGAAAAAAAAAAGAAATCTGGACAATGGTTAAAGGCCCAAAATCAGGGACAGATTTTAAGCATTGCTAATACAGTTCAAATTTAGCTGCTAGACAGAATTGTATTATTGTGCATTTTCTGAAGGAGATGAAGTCTGAAACACAAACGTATGTCATTATTTGAGTTCAATCCTCAATGATTTACCAGAAAACCCCAAATGTTATGAGGTGAAAATCCATGCATTCTGCACAAATCTGGACAGTTGAGAGGTATGGTTAGGGGCCAGAGCTAAGTATTCGGCACATATTACTTAATACCCAAAGTCTGTTTGTTGTCTCAGTGAACTATGGAGAAAAATGAATTAAAAAGGAAGTCTCATTGTACTCTGTATTCTTAATAGGCTTTTGCAGTCTGTGTTACAGTATCTTGAAATAATCACGATTACTGTGGATCTGCAGAACAACAAAGTGTGCTGCCCAAAGTATTATACTGTATGTCTGAGTCAGAGACTGGTGTAGGGCTTTGGATATGAATAACAAAGTGTGCTGTCCAAAGTATTATACTATATGTCTGAGTCAGAGACTGATGTAGGGCTTTGGATACAGAATAACAAACTGTGCTGCCCAAGGTATTATACCGTATGTCTGAGTCAGAGATTGGTGTAGGGCTTTGGATACAGGACAACAAACTGTGCTGCCCAAAGTATTATACTGTGTGTCAGAGTCAGAGACTGGTTTAGGACTTTGGATACAGAATAAAAAACTGTGCTGCCTAAAGTGTTATACTGTATTCCTGAGTCAGAGACTGGTGTAGGGCTTTGGATACAGAATAACAAATTGTGCTGCCTAAAGTGTTATACTGTATGCCTGAGTCAGAGACTGGTGTAGGGCTTTGGATACAGAATAACAAATTGTGCTGCCCAAAGTATTTATGTCTGAGTCAGACATTGGTATAGGGCTTTCTATCATTATGTAAAGAATCTCCATGGCAATACCCAGATTTGCTCTGAGCTACTGCACAATGGTACCTCTTATACCGAGTCAACAGATATTGCCAATATACTGGCCGACAGATTCAGTAACAACTTTAACCCCCCCCAAAGGACCAATCACAATGCCAGTAGATTGCCAGGCACCCAGTATTACTGCTGCACAGGTGACAACAGCACTGTCCAAGGTCAAGAATACTGCTTCTATGGGACCTGACAATATCCCTGGCTGTGTTCAACATGAACTGCAGAGTGAACTGGCACCTCACCTGTGTGGCCTGTTCAATCACAGTCTCACCTCAGGCTTTGTCCCTACCGAATGGCGCACTGCTATAGTCATCCCTCTTTACAAAGGAGAAGCGACTTCAGACCCTGTGAACTATCACCCCATTAGCCGACAAGTCTGATATGCAAAGGTATGGAACGCATCATCATAGACCTAATAAACAAGGATATAGGGTATCTCCAAACTCTGGATCCCACACAGTTTGGTTTTGTGAAGTGTAGCGCATGCCTGCTCAACTTGGTTGACTTATTTGAGTCAGTCATCAGAGCTGTGGATGAACGGTCTGATACCATTCCCCACTCAGGAATCATAAAAAACTCACTAAGCTAGGCATCAACCCCTATATCACTAGGTGGGTTGCAAACTTGACTCACAGACAGAACCCACAGTTTGAAAGTAACTGACTCCAAGTCAGACTGCCGACCAGTCACCAGTGGAGTCCCACAGGGATCAGTCCTGGGTCCTCTCCTGTTTGGTATTTACTTCTCAGAAGTCCAGGCCAACACAAAGGGACTTTGGCTGACAAATTTGCAGACAATTGTAAGTTGGGAGTCATTATTAACTCCCCAAGTGATACTGACATCCTACATAAAGACCTCATTGAGACCAATGACTGGTGTCAGAACCATGGCCTTAAGCTCAATGCCAAAAAATGTGTCTTTATCCCCTCTGGGAAAAACCCAGTTCCCATGAATTACCACATCAATGGTAGTCCACTGAACACAGAAGGTGTTATAAGAGATCTGGGAACACAGGTTGATAGCAACTTCTCTTTTGACCACCACATTGCCACTGTGATCAGAAAGTCTTTCTATGTGGCACATCTCATTACTAAGGGTTTTGCATCCAGGAAGAAAGCGGTCATTGTCTCCCTCTACTCTTCCCTCATTAGGTCAATCATCGAGTACAATACCCCATTTGGCACGTACCTCATGAGACACCTGCAACAACTGGAGAGGCTGCAAAAGTACCTCACAAAGAGGATCCTAGGCCTTAAACACTTGTCCTATATGGAAAGACTCAAAAAACTCCAACTATTCTCGGTCTCATATAACTTATTTTATTTTATTTATTTTTATTTTATTTTACATTTGTTGACCGGGCTAGTCCAACTGGATCATTGTCCATTTTCAGTGGAGGCCCGGGGAGAAAAGCTCCACAGATTAAAGCATGTTTATAGAAATACATGTAAAAAAGACACTTGTGATATAGGCAAAGAGCAATAATACAAGGAAATTAGTTCAGGTCAGGTGATGCTATTCTAATAACAAATAGATAATACTAACTATGTAATACAAATTATGTAATTAAAAACATGAAAATAAAATAATAATTTTTTTTTTTTTTTTTTAGTAACAGTAGAATCATAATGTTATTTATGATTTGAGAGAGAGATTTAGAGTGTTAAATAAAATGCAAATATAGTTGAAAGATGAGAAAGTAGGTTAGTCTGGATTGGTACAAGAGCAGAGCCAGAAGTTATTCAGATGTGAAAAGTTGCTTTTTAAAGCAAGGAAAAGTGGCTAGAGGAGATATGTAAGGGAAGGTTATTCCATATTTTGCCAACTGAGTTGGAGAAAAGGCAGTTCCTGCAGAGTTTGAAATTCTGGTCATGTTAACTTGTAGCTTTGGGAGGCGTAGTGAGTTTAAATTATTATAGGAGTCAAGAGGTTGCTAAGAGCAGGTGTTTTGAGGGTTGATATAAAATTTTATGTGCTATTAAGAGTTGTTGATAGATAATCTTGTTAGGAAGTTCCAGCCAGTGTAGAAGTTTTAAGTTTATGCAGTGGTGAGTTCTATATTGAGATGCAGTGGCAAATCGAGGCTATGTTGTGGTAGGATGTAGACAGTTTCCTAAGGTTACCTTTAGATAGATTAGTGTAGATCGAGGATGCATACAGAAGGGTAGAGATAAGATGTGATTGTGCTAAAGTAGTCCGTGCCTTAGGTGTAAGGAAGGGTTTTATTCTGTATAGTGAACCAATCTTTTTATTAACTGTTTTTATTGTGTTATTAATGTGGTGGTCAAAGCTAAGATTGTTATCAATAGTAACACCAAGCAGTTTTGTAGTGGAGTCAGGAGTAATGTGAGAGTTATCACTTGCAGTGATAGTAAAATGTAGTTGAGTAGATTTATGTGTAGGTGAAAAGTAATAGTTTTGTTTTCTTGGGGTTAAGGAGAAGACATCTTTTAGAACCATTGTTCAACGGTTGAAAAGGTAGCTTGTGTAAGGGATTGGAGTTCTGGTTGAGAGGAGGCTGTACAGATTAAAGTGGAATCATCTGCATATTGTATGCAGGTAGTGTTTTGGATAGATGATTGGAGATCATTAATAAAGATGGAGAATAAAAGTGGGCCTAGTATAGATCCTGTGGTACTCCTAATGAGATGGGTAATATTGTAGATAGAATATGTTTCCAGAGTACTGCATGGTGACGATCATCTAGATATGATGACAACCAGGTTAAAGAAGAGTCATCCAAGGCAAGGGATTTCAGTATGTGGAGAAGAAGTGTATGATTTACCATAGAAGGCTTTTGACAGGTCTAGAAATAGAGAAGAGGTTAGTTTGTTGTTATTACGGTTACAGTTGATGGTATTGGTGAAAGAGAGTAGTGCAGTGGTAGTACTATGTGAAGGCCTAAATCCATGTTGGGTGTCAGCTAGTAGGTTGTTAAGGAGGAGATGGTTTAGTAGTTGTTTATGTATACATTTTTCCATAATTTTTGATAGAGGAGATAACAGTGCAATTGGAAGTTAGAAAGGTAGATTTACCTCCTTTGTGTAAGGGTATTATGTGTGATATTTTCCAAATTGCTGGGAAAGCACTTTTTATGGATCTGTTTATTAGAATAGAGACAGGATAGGCAATAGCTTTAGCTGCTACTTGCAGGAATTCAGCAGGAAGCTTGTCTGCTGAGGGGTAGTGGGTTTAAGTTTGTGTAATAGAGATTGTATATAAGAGGTGGGTATGGGTTGTAGTTGAAGGAGGAGAGAGTCATTGAAGCTACTTAAGAGCAGTTGAGAGGTATCAAGAGATAGGTGGTTAGCAAGACTTTGTATGGATGAAGTAAAGAAAGTATTGAAATTATTGGCTATTAAAGTAGAGTCTTCGGGTCTAAGTCCTGGGGATTGGGTGTGATTAATTTGCCTGGGGTAATTAGATTGTTAATAGTAGACCAGAATTTTTTGGTTCTTTATTGGTGGATTGTTTGTAGTTTAAAGTAAAAATTCTTTTTATCTGTTATGATAGCTTTTGGTACTGTTTACAGGCTCTCTAAAGGTTTGATGATCTGTTGGGTTTCTAGAGGAACCATTTATTCCAAGATTTATTTCTGAGAATAATTTTATGCTTAGTATTGGAGGTTAGCCAGGGTGCTGTCTTAGTCTTTGTTCTAGTAGTGCGACTTGGGGCATGTTGATTTAGGATTGCAAGGAATGCTGAATTGAAGTATTCAAGCTTTGTTAAGTGTGAGGTGTTTAGAGGGTCCAGTTATATTGTGAAAGTTCTGTTTGAAACTGTTCAGGAATAAAATTTTTTGGAGTATAGTGTTTTGTGAGTGGTAGGAAAGTTTAGGTTAGTTTTGGCTCTGACTACGTAAATGAGGAGTGATCACTAATGTCGTCAGGAAGGATGCCAGTTTAGTTTTGTAGGGGAGTTAGTAAGGATCCAGTCCAAGGTGGTTTCTTTTGGTTTTTTTGTTGGTTCTGGACCATTAATGAGTTGTTTAAAACCATTTAGGTTTATATGAAGTAGGGTTAATGTTGCTACATGATATCCAATCGATGTAAAGTCCCCAAGAAATAGTGTTTCTTGAGGAAGTTTGTTAGAGATATGTTCTAGAATGTGTTCTAGGGTAGGGATGTTATTTCCTGGGGGGATATATGCACAGATGATGTTTATTGCTTTACTATTGTTGATTTGTATTTTTGAGCAAATTATTTCAGCATTGTAGTTTTGGGAGAAGGAAAGGTCAAGAAGAGTAAGTTTTAGGTTAGTTCTATATATAATTGCTACTCCTCCACCTTTCTTGGTGGAGCGATCATGTCTTACAATGCTATAACCAGGTGGGGTAATCTCAATGTCTTTAATTACAGGTTTTAGCCAGGTTTCTGGTTAAGCATAAGATGTCAAAGTTGTGTATTTCAAGTAGGGCATGGAGTTGACTAATTTTATTACAGATGCTACGTATATTGAGGTGGGCTATGGATAGTTGGTTAGTGGGTATGGAGGAAGAGGGAGAGAAGGGTTTGGTATGATTTTTATGTGTTGTGGTTTTATTATTTTCTGGGCCTGGGTTGGGGTGTATGTCGCCATCTTGTAGTAGAAGGAGTACTGTAGCATATCTTTCTGGTTTAAATATTTGGAAAGTTTCAATAAATTTTTTAGTTTTGGATTTAAGTAGTTTATAGTGTAGTAGCCTATGGTATTTGGGAAGAATGTATACAGTTTCTGAGGAGGTATGTAAGAAGGAAGAGGATTGGGATGTTGTGTCTGTAGAGGTATGTTTTGAAGGAAGTGAGAGAGAAACAGTTATAGAGTGTTCATAGGAGGTTAGGAGGTAAGTAGTCATAAGTGAGGAAAGTAGTAAGAAGGAGATAGTCATAGTCATGGTGATGTAGTAGGTGTTTTGCTAAGAAGTAGGGGTGGGTGTGGGATAGTTTAGTTTGATTACCTACTTAGAGGGGATCTCTGCTCGACTTACAAAGCCATGTCTGACCCAGCTCTGTCAGAAATGCTACATCTAAAGAAATCCCACTCCATACACACTACACGCTCCAGAGACCTCAACCTCATTACAACAATCAACACAGTGTGCTAGAGAACAGGTTCATAACCCAGAGACTGCCCATGCTATGGAAAAGACTTCCCATACATGTCAAACAGAGCACCTCACTGGCCCTCTTCAAGAGAAATCTTGATGAGTGGATGGGAAATAGAAAATTCACCCCAGGGATCACTCCAGTGGCTCTACTTGACAGAGGCACTGGGAACTAAGGTCGGGTGGCACAATGCCAGGGTAATCCTATGGGCTAGGCTTGAAAGGCTCCAGGGCCATTAGCCTAGTACACACCTATGAATGTATGAACCTATGAAACCTTCTTCCTCTGGTGTTTAAGCAGCTCAAGAGTATCATAAAATAGGACAGGTGTATGTAATGCCGTATACAAACAGCTACTGGGTTTGATATTTAGGATGATTACCAGGCTTTTATAAAATGCGTTTTTAATTAAAATGAAGCTAATTTTAGCTCAGACACTTCCATTATTGATGACTAGTATGAGAACTGGATATACACCTATCATGATTTGTTTAGGGCAGTAACAAAAGAATCATGTCTGTGTGTCTTAAGTTCATAGTTTAAAAGTAAAAATCACAATTCACCTACAGGGGCCCTCGATGTATCAAGGACGAAGTCTAGCAGAAAAACTTAAGCAACTCTACTCCTTGAGATGCTAAAGTCAGAAATAAAATCAGAGGTAAATCAGGATGGTACAGACCCTGTTTGCCTGGGACTAAAATCCTAGCTAGCTTTGTTTTTACAAGCATAAGAAAAAACTTCAAAGTTCTAGGAACCATGTTGCATTCTGAGTAATAATATAGTCTATTAACATCTTGGGACAGTAAATTATAAAGACAACTCTGGATTCTGTAGTCATAAAATAGTTTAATGGCAGATGAGTGCTGAATTACAAAGTTGTACAACTTAGTTTAAAGGCAGATAAGCGCTGAATTATAAAGTTGTACAACTGTGTAATTCAGCACTCATTTGCTATTACGCTATTTAAAGAATCCAGAGTCTTCTTTATAATTTACTGTCCTCTAATGTCTAAGTTCATATGTCAGTACTAGGCTATCTACCCTTGTAGGCTATTTTAAGCCTAACTAAATTTCTCATCCCAAAGGTAAGAATCAAACCCTGTATTTTGTGCAAATGAGATAAACTCAGAATAATATATACTGTCACAAGCAATTTAATCCAAGGGACCATTTTTTTTTTTTTCCAATAATTTTATTTCTTTTGTTACTTACTTGCTTACACTTTGCATTTGTCTTTATTAGGGTTGAGGGTCATTTTTCAACTGAAATAAGGCAGTATATTATCTAGAGCAGCACAGTCCTGTTGCTAAATAGTAAAATCACACTACTTAACTGTCTAGTATGTTATTATGCCATTGGGGTATGCTGTTAGCAGACAATAAACCATACATTGCTGTATAGATGGTCCACTGTTCAATGAACTAGCACTGACTAGCTGTCAATATGATGTACCCTTCAGATACAAATGGTGTCTGAATGCACACTAAACCTTTTTTGTGCAGTATACATTATAGATCAATTTTGAAGGATCAGGATGTATATTTTAACTGCTTTTCCCTTGGGTCTTCATTTTTCTCTCTGTGCCTGAGCCGCAGTTCATAGTTTTCTGCGTTGCAGTTCATATTTACCAAGCTATTAATAGTAAAATGTATTATGCTGCTTTTAGCATTTGGACTGTACCTGCAAAGAGACTTATCCCCCCTCTATGCTTTCCGATATTGGAAAAGACCTTTTCCACCCTCATAATGCCTTTTTTAGGCAATGCCAAACCTACTGACTTAACTGGACCAATGAAGGAATATCTGAAGGTGGTACTGCTCAGTGCTAAAAGTCTTCAAAAGAAACTGCAGTCCCTGCAAGCCTTCCTGTCCCTGGAGAGTGTAGACATCTGTGTAGTAACAGAGACATGGTTTAAAGTCGCAGAGAGTACCATAGCAATGCAAGGATATAATGCCTTTCTCACTTTTAAATGAGCTACTGCCAGGAAACTAAAGGTGGAGGAGTCTCAGGCTATATAAAAATCAACCTCACATCCAGACAAGTTAAAGTGTATGACCCACTGGAACTCATGCATGTGCAACTCACCATAAACAGAATCTTGTACCATATCCTTGCAACATACACTAGAAGCCCCCCCCCCTCCATGTCCCAGGAACCCCATACTACCTATCTCAATGTACTAGAGTCCCTCACCATTAAACCTAAAATGATATTCATGGGGGATTTCAACTACCTCTCCTACATCAGTTCTAATGCACAAGCTGTGATTCCCAAACTTTATTAATACCAACATCCTGGAACAGATGTTCCATTGTCCTACCAGTGGTACAAACATCCTTGACCTTGTACTCACGAACATGAGGGGGCAAATGTTCCTCACCCCAATGTAATGTCTTTACTCATCAGATCTGACCATAAAGCAGTATTACTTAAAATAAAAATGAAATCCGGGCATCCAGCAAAACCAAAAAACATTAGGAATTATTCCAAGGCGAACCTCTCTCTACTAAGCGACACTTTGGCTAAATTCCAAGCACTCCCCAAACCCAGTAAACACCATAGCATATACTGAGCGGTTTACAAAATCTCTGTACAGCCATACTGATAGCTGCAGAGAGAACTGTGCCCATTTGTATTAAGAATATGACAAACTCCATAGACAAACGTCCCTGGTGGAATCACAAAATCAATCAGTTAAGCAACAAAAGAAAAAAATCTTGGCCAAGTGTAGGAGAATAAAGCCATACATACTAAAAAGTCCTCTGACCAAGCTGAATAGGAAGCAAAGAGGGTTAAATACTTCAAAGGCTAAATTTGAAGAAAAAATAGCTTCTCAGACAAAGGGTGACCATAAAAGCTTTCTACAGCTATGTCCATAACCTCAAGGGAAATACAAAACAATGCCCAGAAGTTATTGTAAATGGCATCATCCACACTGAACCAGAGGCCATTGTCAACCTTTTGGCTGACAGGTTCAGCTTAAATTTCTCTATCCACTCTCCCCCACCTAATAATCCAAAGGAAATACCACATACCACAATCTCCTAACCATTACTAGGGAACAGGTCATCAATGCACTTTTCCAAAGCCAAAACACTGCATCAATAGGCCCTGATAACATTCCAGGATGTTTAGTAAAAATATGAAACATGACCTCTCTGGTCCACTTGAATCGCTTTTCAACCAGAGCCATGAATCAGGTCTTGTGCCCAAGGAAAGGAAGATGGCTACAGTCATTCCACTGCACAAAAGAGGTCCAACCACTGATCCGGGTAGCTACAGGCCCATAAGTCTTACCAGCTTCATATATAAGGCCATGGGAAAGAATCATCATGGACATGATAAATGAGGACATAGGTAACCTGCAAACTCTGGAGCCATCCCACTTCAGGTTTGTTAATGGTAGGTCATACCTATTAAATCTGGTGGGCTTTTTTCAGAAGGTAAACAAAGCATTGGATGAAGGTAGGCTTGTGCACACAGCTTACTTAGCAGAGTCCCTCAGGGCCCGGTACTGGGCCCTCTACTTTTTGGCATCTATTTCTCTGAAATGGAAGCAAATACTGAAAGTTTATGAATAAGTTTGCAGATAATTGCAAGCTTGGGGTTCTCACCGACTCCCATGTAGACAATAGCATTCATCAAGAAGTTCCATCTCTGACTAACAAATGGTGCCAAAACCTTGGTCTTAAACACAATGCTAAGAAATGAAAAATTGTACCCTTTAGAAGTCAACTATCTTGGCTAATTACCATGTTGGTAATATGCCCCTAAGAGTTGACCCAGGGATCAGAGACCTGGGTACACACATAGCATCCTACCCTTCACCCACTATGTGGCCACAGTGGTGAGGAAATCCTTTTACGCTGTGCAACTTGTATGTAAGGGCATGGCATATTGTCCAAAGAGGTCATTATCCCACTGTACTCTGCACTTATCAGACAAGTCATATAGTACAATATCCCTTTGCTATGCACCTGACCAGACGTGCAATAACTAGAGAAACCTCAGAAGTTCCTTTACAAAAAAAAAAAAATACAAGGTGTAACTGTAAGATTAGGCTCAACAAGGTTTTAAGGTTGAAAGTAACTTTGCTACAAATATTCAAAATAAATAAGGAATAAGATAAAGCTTGCTTAAATGCAGAAACAGAGTTTAGTAATATGTGATTAGCATCCATACTAAATGGCTGTGGTTTAAAAAAATAAGGAACTTGCTTATGAGTGTATTAGACACGCATCAAGAAAGCTGACTTCTTACAGACTTGGCAAGAATATAAAACAAAACAGGGTATATCAGAAAAAAACTAATCTGCTTTCTTTAAAGAATGGACAACATGACGTGTTTATCCACAAGGTGTTTCCTTGCAAAAATATGCTTTTCTAGGAACGTTTAAAAAAAAGAAGGTTATGTCCTTACCATAACATTCCATGTGAGTTGTTCATCTCGCCTTTTTGTTCTTACACGTGGGTTCGGAGTCGATCCCTTGGCTCCGAGTCGGCTGCTTTTCAAGCTCAGACTCTCAGAGAAGCTCAAGACCTAGTGTATATCCCATGATGCTCTACTGTAAATCCCCAGATCTAGTATGCTGCAACCAAGACAGCCTACAGGAAGAAATAGAACTATAGTGCCTACATATCTAGGTAGCTATAAGTTTGTAGAAGGAAGAAACAGTCTGTTCCAGAAGACAGGCTGACAAAAGTCGACCAATCCACCAAGGCAACCATCTTTCTTAACCGGAGGGGGAAGGTGGGCGGGAATGTAAGAACAAAAAGGCGAGATGAACAACTCACATGGAACGTTATGGTAAGGACATAACTTCTTTATGTGAAGTTGTTCTATCTCGCCGTTTTGTTCTTACACGTGGGTAGCGTCCCAAGCACCCTAATCCTGGGTGGCTCACGGGAGAATATTCCTGAGCACAGTGGAACTAAAGGAAGCCCTGTCCCTGGAGGTCCTGTCCACTTTGTAATGAGTGATAAATGTGTGAGGTTTTGACCAAGTGGCAGCTGCACAGATGGTATCCAAGGACAAATGAGCTGCATGAGCTAATGAAGTAGAAACAACCCGGGTAGAATGGGCTTTAACGTTAGTTGTTAATGGCTGATTAGTGGAGGAATAAATGAATTTAATGCAGTCAGAAAGCCACTTGGATAATGTGATTTTTGATACTGCAAAACCTTTCTTACTCTCTGTGTAAGAGACAAAGAGTTGATCCGATTGTCTGAAATCCTTCGTCCTATCCAGGAAGAATCTCAGTTGTCTGTGTACATCCAGCTTGTGTAACATATATTCCAGTATGTTGGTATGGTGTCTAAAGAAGGTTGGAAGCTCAATGGACTGATTTAAGCTAGTCTCTGAACAGACCTTGGGAAGGAAGGTAGGGTTATAGTCCTGAGGGAGACCCTATCAGGGTGAAAAATCAAATATGGGGGCTTGGAGGACAAGGCCTGAAGTTTGGAGACCCTACGTGCAGATGTAATGGCTACCAGAAATATAGTTTTCCAAGACAGAAACTAAGTGACATGATGAGGCGGGTTCGAAGGGGGGCATCAATTGGGATAAAACCAGATTCAAATTCCAGGGAGAGACAGGGTGTCTGATAGGTGGTCTGAGATGGTGGGTCCCTTTTAAGAATGCCTTACATAGTCTATGGGACATGATGTTAGACCCGTTAAACCCTACATGGAAATTGGAAATAGCAGCCAATTGAACTCTAATGGTGGCAGCTGCTGCACCATCATGGAATAAGGAAGACAAGAACTCTAAGATGGTATGAATAGGTGCCACATAAGGGTCAATGTCATGAAGAGAAGCCCAGTGAACAAATCATTTCCATTTGCTATTGTATAGCTTCCTGGTAGGAAACTATAATATGTTGGACTGCGGGAGACGAATCTTGAGACCTGGCTAATATGGGAATTGGAGCAGCCAAGCTGTCAGTTTTAGGGAGATGAGGGAGGGATAAAGAACTCCCGACAAATGAGTCAGAAGATCTGGCACTGGGTCCAGGATCCATGGTTCTTCCACTTGATACTTCTGCAGGAAGGGGAACCAAATCTGCCGAGGCCAAGATGGGGCTATCAAAATCACGGTCCTTCCCAGATTTTGGCTTTCTGTATGAATTTGGGAATTGGCAGGAAGGCATATAGGAGGCCCGGGGGCCAATCGTGTACGAGCACGTCCCTCGGGTTGCTCCCCGGTGGGGGATAAAGGGCACAGTAGCTGCTGCATTTGGCATTCATCGGAGATGCAAATAGGTTGCACAGGCTGGCCCCATCTGCAGAAAATCTAGTCTGCCAACTGTTGTTTGAGAGACCACTCATGAGGCAACAGCATGGCCTTGCTTAGCTGGTCTGCTATCACGTTGGATGACCCCAGGATGTGCATTGCTATCAGAAAGCCTCCGGTGGATACAGCCCATTGCCAAATTCTTAGGGCCTCTTGGCATAAGGGATACAATCTGGTTCCCCCTTGCTTGTTGATGTACCAGACTAATGACATGTTGTCCGTCTGGATAGCAATTGTACCTGGAGGAAGAGAGTTGTGAAAGTGTTGCAACACCAGGAACACCGCTCTCAGCTTTAGGACGTTTATATGCAAATGGGATTCTATGTTTGACCAAGTGCCTTGGACAGTCTTTCCCTAAAATAGCCCCCCCACCCTATCAGGGAAGCATCCGTGGTCACTGTGGCAGTGGGTTGGGGAAGAACAAAGGGATGTCCAACTATCACTTGGTCACTGTTCAACCACCAATTGAGATCCTTCTTACAAAGGTTCATTAACCGGATCTCATGTGACATGGGCAGTCGTTGGTAAGACCACTGTGCGAAGAGTAGCCACTGGAGTATCTGCATGTGCATGCACCCTAACGGGACTGCTATCAGTGTGGCTGCCACTGTGTCTAATAGCTGCAGTATCTGGGATGCAGGAGCTTTGTTTTGGACCAACAGACTGGATAACTGACTTTTTAGAGATACAATTCTTGCTTGAGGCAACCTGATCCTTGAATTGATGGTGGCCAGTTCTGCTCCTATAAATGTAATATGCTGCGAGGGCGATAACGCAGATTTTTCGAAGTTTAAGGTTATGCCCAACTGGGAACAAAGGTTTATGGTGTAGTCTCTTGCTTGGATTAGTTGATGCCTGGAGGTGGCGGTGAGGAGCCAGTCGTCCAGATATGGAAACACCCGGAATCCCAAACGTCTAAGGTGAGCCATGACCACTGTCATATATTTGGTGAACACCCTGGGGGCTGTGGTGAGACCAAAGGGCAGGGCTCTGAATTGGTAATGACTGGTCCCCAGCCGGAAACGCAGGTGATCTCTGGATGATCGGTCCATTTTGATGTGGTAGTAAGCATCCTTGAGATCTACAGAGCACATCCAATCGCCCGTTGCTAAGAATGGAAGAATCGATTGAAGCGTGACCATCCGGAACTTTTCCTTCTTGATGAAGGTGGAGTTTGCTGAGGTCCAGTATGGGCCTCCAGTCCCCTGTTTTCTTTGGAACTAAAAAGAACCTTGTGTAAGTTCCGGATCCTATGGATGACTCCTTTGTCTAGCAGTTTTCGGATTTCTATGGCTGCTAGCTTTCTCAGACTGGGTGGAACGTCTGGAATCCTTGTACACATGGGGGTGGGGGGATTTGTACAGGGAATGTAGTAACCTCTGGCAATGATACTTTTTACCCAAGAATCCGTTGTAATGTTTAGCCAGGCATTTGGGTATAAAGCCAAGCGACCCCCGACTGCCTCCAGAGAAGGACAGCCGGGCTTCCTTTCAGGGATGCTGATAGGGCTTACCAGAGAACTGCTCCCTGTCGCCCTGGTTTTGCAGAGCACCTCTGCCGTTTGGATGGCGTCTTCCATTTCTGCCCCCTCCTCTGCCCCTAGAGGGGGTATCAGTAGGTGTGGTTTGGAAAGCTCCTTGGGGTTTTCAGAACCACATTTTTTCCACTTCATTGCCCTTTGGGGTACGGTCTAGTTGGAGTGGAAAAACGGGCTCCTACAGCAGAGTCTTTCCTTCTTGTTCACATCTAGTAAGTGTCTCCTTAACTTTGGGTCCGAATAAAGCGGACCCATCGAATGGGGTTTTGACGAAGAAAGATTTGAAGGCTTCCGCAAATGAGCAAAGGTGCATCCAGGACTGTATCCGAAGAGCTATCGCTGAGCCTGCCGCCCTACTCGATCCATTGGCAGCATAAGAAATGAGTTGCATGGATGAGTTTACTATTGAATTGAGGGTGTTGAGTTGCGCAGTCACCTTCTCAGCAACTGCATCAGTTGTGTGACCCTGGAGAGCATCTCCCAGCTCTTTAAGGAGATCTCGTTCAAGGCGGGTAAAATGTGTCAGGAAGTTGAGCAACCTCATGGAAAATGCCGCAGAACTAAATATGCGTTTCCCATACCTGTCCATCGTC
Source organism: Protopterus annectens (assembly GCF_019279795.1). NCBI lineage: Eukaryota > Metazoa > Chordata > Ceratodontiformes > Protopteridae > Protopterus > Protopterus annectens. The sequence continues at coordinate 156,339,623 of NC_056746.1, read as the reverse complement.
CTAGAATCTCTATTAGGAGGATGGACAGAAGAAGAGGTTTCCGACATCTCTTTCTTGGTGGCTGCCGCCACCACCATGGCATCAACCGGGACTCCCTTTGTAAGAAAAGCCTTGTCAGTAGGGGAAGTAATAAACTTGTTGGGCCTCCGAGGGACCGGTTCCACTGAGTCAGGGAACTCCCACGCCCTTCGAGCAACCAGCTCCATCAATTCGTCGAAGGGCAGGGTAACCCAGGAGGTGGATGGTTGAGATCCAAAGGCCTTCAGGAGGACCGACTCGTCCTCAGTAGGGGCAAGGGACTGCCAATCACCCCTCTGTCTTAAGATCTCCAAAATGTCTGCAAATGAGACATCCTCTGAGGGGAATCATGGGGACCCTTCTGATTCCTCCAAGTCGGTATCCAATGTCAGGGATTCCTGTGGGGAATCCAAGTGCCTCCTCTTGCACAGTCTCTTCCTAGGTACTTCATCAGTAGGAGCGTCCGGTGAAGTCCTTAGAGAGGAGGGGCCACCCAATGGGGATACCTGAGGCCCTGGATCTCGACGCTTGGTGGGGACCTGTGGGGAAGAGGTAGAACGAGGCCCTTTAAGGGGAGGGGAAGACAGATCTGAGGAGGTAGTGGTCTTAGCAGACATGACCTTCCTCATGGCATCGAAGGAACTAGAATCTCGGTCCGAGAAGTCTGTCGGCTCCGAAGAGGCTGGCAGCTCTCCCCGAGCCAAGACCCACCCCGCTCTAATCTAGAGGATGGAACTGAAGCCACCTGCGCCGAAGCCCCGAGGGGAAGAGTCGGAACCGAGGTATCGGTTCGACTCTCAACCCCAGAGCCAGCGAGGGACTGTCGGCCCCGAGACTCCCCGGTCGGAACCGAGGAGATCAAGGTTGATGGAGCCGAGGGAGATGGATCAAACCTCGGTTCCGAGGGCTCTAGCAACATCGGTTCCACCCGCCCTGGCTCTGAGAGCACGATTGGCTTTGGAGGAGGAGGGGGAGAAATTATGGCTGGGGTTTAAGTGGCTCGAAGCGGACAGCATTTTGGCCAGGGCCAGGTTCTCTAAGAGCCTCTTAACTACTCAGTCCAGGTCCACATCAGAAAGCCTCGAAGAATGCGTCGAGGGATGGATCGAAGGAGCTGAAGATGGTATCGATTGAAGAATTGGAGACTGAGGAATCTCCAATATTGGATCCACAACTGGGCTCGGAGGTAGAGGATCAATACACGGCTCCAAGGGCTGTGGAGCCGATGCATGAACCATAGCAGAGGAACTCAGAGCCGGTGACTTGGGCTCCGAGGATCCCTTGGAAGACTTCGACCCCTTCGAAGCCTTGGAATAGAGGTCGGCTTTGTCTAAAGTAGCCTGAAAATCAGGCTTCAGAAGTCCCCTTTCTACCAGCTTCCTGTGCTTTTCCAAGAGAACCCTGGTGCTAAAGGAGTGGCAGATAGAGCACACTTTTTGTAGATGAACAGAGCCCAAATAGTACACTCAGGTGGAGTGGTTGTCTGTAACAGACATCTTTTGACCGCACCCACACCTTTTGAATCCTGACTTTTGTTTCTCCGACATGTTTAACAATAAAAATTCAGGTCCCTGAATTTTAAGTATAATAGCAAAACAGTTATCTGTTAACAGTTATCAACACTAATTTAAGTTGTCAGCATTTGCACAAGAACAGATGTGTCAGCATTTAGTTCCCAAGGTAAATGTTATATCAACAGCCTGATCACCTGTTTCTTGCTAACTGGAGTATGGATGCTATTAGACAGTTTACATATTGTAAATCAAGCTTTGTCAATCAAAAACTGCATTTTTTGTATTATGCCATAAAAAGTATTTCATGATATTCCTAAAACAATAGACTGTGAAGACAGATCTGTTCATGATAAAGAATTAACTAAGATTAAAGTGTTTCCATTGTATTCAGATGTTAAACAGTTACGTTCTGTCACCACATGTAAAAGGTTTATTTCAGAGTTACAACAGGAGTCAGTTACTGACAGGACCTCTAATATATTTTGTTACAAAAGAATGTTATAAACTTCTAAGAGACAGACACAATGAGTTCAGGAAGTTTAGACAAGTTATACAAATATTTTTTTTCAAAAGTGCATAGGAGTTTCAAATTCAGCAGAACAGCTTACTAAAGAATGTCAGAAAGACCATGCAACATTACAAGAAACTCTTCAACAACAGTTGCAAGATGAAGAAAACAGATTAGCTGAAAGGACTGCCTTCTTACATACACTGGGAAAAAGCAGGAAACTACAGCTGATCTGTACAAAAGAGATATATTTTATAATATGTTTGTGTTTTGAAAATGGTTAAGCATACATAGGATGGTAAAATACAAATCATTCTCAAATGTTTAAAACTTCCATTCAATTAAATCAAGATATTTATCAGTACTACAGTAAAGTAGAGCGCATGACTGCCATTCTCATAGCATACACAAAAGGTAAACAAAACAGTTCTAGTGTATAAAAATTAAATAAAAATAGTTAATAAGTATAAAGATTTAAAGTCACAAGATTGACACGCATGTATTTTCTTTTCATAAATGCACAAGAATAACAGGCAGACAACAGCAAATATAAATAATGTAAATATAAACATGTGTTAGTTAAGCTATTTGTTTTTTTTACAATTTTTTATAATTGTATAGTAACACCACACCAGTTAAAGTTCTGAATTTTAAAAATAAATAAAATCACAGATGGTATTAGTCAAACAGTCTTTGTAAAATGAATGGCAGAGCAGTTAAATAAATAAAAAATACTGAAATCAAAAGTTAAAAAATATGTAAGCTAATTGTAAAATAATGTTTAGTTAAGTAGTATAAATGCATAGTTATGCAAATCACAAATATAATACTAAGTGTTTTATAACTGCATTTTACTAACAGATGATTAAAAGAAAAATGCTAAAAGGGTTAACTGAGATGTGAGCTCAGACCTTCCTAGACTGGATGAATAGTTGCAGGAAATGTTGAGAAAATAAGATAAGAAGTGGCTTGAGTTTTTCTAAAAAACATATTGTTATTAAAACATAATTGTTAAAATGTTCACATGCAACATTATTTGGTAATTGTAATAAAGTATCACAATTGTGCATATATGTTACTGATAAAAGTAAACAATTCAGTTACATCAAGTATAGCCAACAGATGGGTTATAGTATACATACAGTTCAAATCAATTATACAGGAAGGTACAAATAACTACTATTAGAACTAGACAGCAAAGCAACAGAAAGAAAAATTCTGTCATTAAAAACGGACAAAAATGATCAAATCAGACAAAGGTCTATAATTTAATAACCTAATAAAGCAAATGTATAACCACAGTGTTGGGCTGACCTACATTATAAAGCAAATAAACAATAGTGCAATACTACAGGGTGGGGGGGTACTTTCTCAGTTTTACACTGACTGTGTGAGCAGTATTGCAAAAGGATCTAAAATAAAGCTACAGGAAGAAATAATATCTCATTCTTCTTGACAATAATTTTTCAGGGGGAGGGAAAAACAGGTATTAGTGCATTAGAAATATTGGTAAACAGATTAAACCTGACAGGATAAGATATTTTGCAAGTTGCTAATAGCTATCATGCTAGTTATTAGTATTAAATTGTATTTGCAACCTGTTAAACTGTAAAGCTATACAAGAGATGACTTAAAATTGCTTTATTAAAGCTATACAAGAGAGAGTAAAGATATGTAAAAATTGAGCAAGAATGGTCACTATTTTAATATGTTTTTGGTAAGACAATGTTGGCATGCAAAAAGCATAGTTGCCTCTGGTGGCAATTCCACTAAATACTTCTAAAGAGACATAAGAATTTTCCAAAATTTTGCTTGATGTTAATGTTACTAAATTTGTAAGATTGGACTAAGTGTACTTTACAGTCTTTGTATGTACAAATACAAAATAATCCTGTACAAATGAAATTAATGTCTAGCAATGAATGTGTGAAAAAACATGTTTAAAAAAATTGGGTCCAGGATAGCTACTAGATTGAAATGCATGAATAGCAAACAGTCTGTGTAAATACATACTGTACAGGATACATTGTAATAAGTTCAAAAGTAATTTGTCAAGTTGTAATATTATCACTGTTTTTTAGTTGGAGTCTTCTTATTGGTTTTTGGACCATCACTTTATCAGTAAAATAGTATTGGTTACCCCAGTTAGAGGAAAATTATATTAAAATATTGTTCTCATACAGCTAATGGACTAATATGTACATAGCATTTAGTGTATAAATCATGTTTTTCTAAATTCTCAAGTATTAAATATACTGAAATAATTGCATTCAATCTAAGCCCAGTTCAGTACTTTATGTTCACTTCACTGTCAACCAAGATGCTAATGGACAGTTCAGAGACATTTCCACAATGCTACGGTTAAAATGACATTGAAACTGTATATTTTCAGTAGTGTATAAATGCTTGGAGTAGCACATAGTTCTTGTCTCTTATAGATATTAGTCTATCTCTAATCTTTTGATATAAAATAATCAATAAAAGTAGAGTTAATTCAACAGGTGCAAAGAGTTAATAAAAGAGTTCTAAGTCATAAATTAAATTCTGTGATTGCAAAAGAATAAATTAATGAAGTTAAAAAATAAAACTAAAGCAGACACAGCTCATAACTGATAAAATATTTTCACAGAATGGTCTGTAAAAGAAAAAGTTGTTAAATACATTCAGTTTTAGTAATAATACATGATGTAATTGTATTAACTATGTAAAATTGCATTTTGACTTGTGTATCAAAAGAAGACTAAATATTGTGTTTCGTAATGCATTTTTTCTATATAATGTGATCAAAAATACATATCAGTATAAAGTGTTTTAAGTATGTTTTAAAATAAAAAGAGGGAATTGTAAGATTATGCTCAACAAGGTTTTAAGGTTGAAAGTAACTTTGCTACAAATATGCAACATAAATAAGGAATAAGATAAAGCTTGCTTAAATGCATAAACAGAGTTTAGTAATATGTGATTAGCATCCATACTAAATGTCTGTTTAAAAAACAAGGAACTTGCTTATGAGTGTATTACACACACATCAAGAAAGCGGACTTTTTATAGACTTGGCAAGAATGTAAAAAAAAAAAACAGGATATATCAGAAAAAAAAAACTAATCTGCTTTCTTTAAAGAATGGACAACAGGACATGTGTTTATCCACAAGGCGTTTCCTTGAAAAATATGCTTTTATAAGAAAGTTTAAAAATATGCTTTTCTAAGAAAGTTTATCCACAAAGCATTTCCTTAAAAATATGTTTTTCTGCACTTATCAGCATTTGCACAAGAACAGATGTGTCAGCATTTGCGTCATCAAGGCAGTATCTTTCCAAAACCAAGAGGAAGCGTTTAACTAAAAATGTATATAAAGTCAGTATTAAATCCAATCATGTTAGGGGTATTGGTAGGGACACATTTGTCCCAAGGTAAATGTTATATCTCTCACATCATCTGTACTATATGAGAAGTAAAGTAGAACAATAACTAAAAGCTGTGACAGAAGTACGTGTGGTTTGTTATAAAAAGTTATTTGTTACTGCTCAAGTTGATGCTGCAAAGTATATTCTCTCATCAGTGTACATTCTGCAAGTTTCTGTATGCAACAGACTGTGAATGCAACTATAACCAGACTAGGATTTCAGCAGAATCCAGCCAGCAAGATTGAGTGTCTTAAGAAGACTTCAAATCCATCACAGTAAGCAGCACCATAGTAAATACAGTAACAAAAATTAATTTTTCAGTAACAAACCTGTCTTATGCAGAGCACCTTAAAGCCCCTTGCCTCTACTCAGTCTCCTACGGATTGTTGAGGGGAGGTCTAAGCCTGGCTTACAAGGCATCTGCAAACTCCACACTTATGAATCTCCTACATATTCATAAGTCAAAAAGTACTAGAAATACAAGGTCTAGGGACATGATTTTTGCCTATGACTTGAACATAACATGCTGGAGAGACAGATATGTATGCCCCTCCTATGGACCAGCCTTCCCATCCATGTGAAGCAGAGTTTGTCTACTACCCAGTTTAAGGTCAACCTAGACCAGTGGATGCAGAATAGGAAATTTACACTGGGACCGGCATCCACGTCCCTTATGGACAGAGTGAAATATCTTCTAAATAACTGGTCCTCTATGTCCTACTTGGATACAGGACACTACTATTCATTTAGAAATCCTGGCTAAGTTTAGAAAGGACCCCAGGTCATTAGCCTAGTAACAATCTATGACTGAGATGAATTCTGCTTTACTTTTAATATCTGTGTGGCTTCTTTAAATTGCTAAAGCTGTGTTGTGTTAGGTTATGCATTACAAAGCAGTTAAATGATTAACTCCAAAAATTCTTCAAACTTTCATTAAAACTTCCTTTTAGACATGCTTTTGAGCCTCCTGGCCTAAGTTTTTGTGAAAAGTTGTTCTTTAGGTGATGCGGTGGGGGGGGGGGGGTCGTCTTGCTACTCCTGTGATGGACTGACATTTGTTTACCAAGAAAGTCTAAATGGGAAGATACTCCACCTTAGCAGAGGCCCAGGGATGAAAGCTCCACATAAAACTCAAAAAAAAAAAAAAGGCTCCAAGGAGGACAGTTATACAAGATTTAAAAACTTCAATGAACAAAAATGCTTAGTGGAGAAAAGGTCCAGTTACATTAAATTAAATAAACAAAGCACTAATAAGGTCAAAACAACAGAGAAATAAACATCATGATACAGCTATAATATGGAGAAAAACTGCACAAAAATAATCTACATAATACTAAAAATCAGTGAGAATAGACACCTTTAAAATATGCAAATAGCCGAGTGCGGAAAAGCAAGGCCTGGAAAGAGGATACAGTTTAAAGCTATATTGTGTAATGGGTTTGAGAGGAAGCTGTAATAAGAAAAAAGCAGAACTTGAAGCTTATAAAGATTTAGAAGCATAGTTACAGACCTGCATGGTAAATAAACAGAAGTACAGAAACCAGACTTTAGACAGGGGTTGGGTGTCTATCCTGGCGTACACAAGATCAGACCCATGTATCCTTAAGAAGTTGTTTTGGTTGGGTTTTGAATGGTTTTAAAAAGCTAAAAAATGTCAGGGAAGTTGGGATATCATTCCATTTACTTGACAGAGTATAAGGAAACCTCTGCAGTATTATTAGGTATACTCACAATGAGTAAGGACCTATCTGAAGAGCACATGGTTCCATTAAGGGAGGTCTAAATGACGTTTTGTAGTTAAACACAATTATTTGGATTATGGTGTAGTTTATATGTAAGAGTTAGCTGTGAGTGTGGTACAATGTACAGCAGTTCTAACCAGTTTAGCTATTTTAGTGAAACACAGTAGTGGGTTCTATGGTGATGATTTGCAGTAAAATTTTCCACTTTGTGTGCATTACTGGAAAAGAATAGAAATGTACTTGCACTACTGTAACTGTTTAAATGTATATGCTTAACAGAGGAAACTGGAAGGTTAACCTCAGTTCAGCAAGCTTTAGAAAATATCTGAAATTAAATTACTTTACAGGCTACTCAATAAAGAGGCTATCTCTCAAGTTTTCAGTGCAGCTAGAGACACAACGTCTGTACAAGGAAGCTTTCTGTATTGTCCTTGGAGTGAACTAACTGCTACTTTTGAAGCATAAAGGAATGCAGTTGTTTTACAGGTAGATGCTAAATACTGCCAGCTTCAGCAAAGGGGTTTTTACCTGGGAACTAGAAGTCAGATGACGAAAAATGATGTCATCCAGCAAGCTATCCCAGCAGTAATATTTTAGATACTAAACTGAGAAGTCTCTTAGTGAGACAGAGCTTTCTGTGTTCTGTCTTAGACCTGACAACAAGATCACCCATTCATCACACATCTGCCTTGCTCTAATGAATTAAGTTTCTAGGGAACAGTATAACTCTCAGATACAGTCAGGAATACAGTAAAGCTTAGCATAGATGTTTTTCTTTATTTGTGTGAGCCTATACTGCAATGTTATTTTAAATATTTCTTGTGGTTTTGAAATCTGATGTCACTGTGAATATGTATTTAGTATTCTACTTTTATTATTTATTATTAAATATATTTAAACTTTTCATTGTGTCTGATCTGTGTAGAGATTTTTAAGTTCTGAGAGTACTTGCATATTTATTTGATGACACTGTGGGCCACTCCTAATAGCCTTGCTCTTGGTCAAACTACCATTTGTATTAGTATTAATATTACACAGTAAGACTGGATATCCTTTGTTGAGGGCCCTAAAGTAGCTGATAAGGAGTGGCTGGTTGCAGTGGAAACAACCTGATAGTCTGAACAGAAGGGGGCATAGCTAGTATACTTGTGCCAGCCTTTCCCAGAGGTGTGTGTAAATCAAACCTCAAAGAGTATGTGTGTCAGCTACTTGGGCAGGGGCATGAAGCACTAGTTGGACAGAGAGGGTGCTGGAGGTCTTGGCTTGATCAATAAGCTGGGATCTCAACTCTATAGCTGTGCCAGTGAAGAGTCTTACTGGGGATCTGGAGAAAGAGGGAGAATGAGCCCCAAACTGTCTGTGGTTTCTGTGTGCTGTTAAGGGAAATTGCGCTTGATGCAGAGAGCTGCATCTGGAAATACTGTGTGTGTATTTGTCATGATCTCAGTGAACGTTCCCCCACAGGTGCCAGTGGTGAGGACTGAGGCTTCTTGATTACTAGTCCAGTGATGGGTCTTCACAACTCCCACAAAATATATTCCCAGTTACCACTTTCTTCCTCATTACACCTCTAACATTTGCTGACTACCTGAAGAAAAATTCTTTGGAGTCTACTTGGGGTATAAAAATACCTATGTAAACACTTCCAAGCAAAGATCCTACATCTTCTAGACTTTGTTGCATATTTGGGAGACATACATATTTCCTCCCATTGTTTCTTTGTGAATTACTTATCCAATCTCTCTTCCCAATCCTTTCTAATCTCATTTTATTCATTCTTATTATAATGCAATATTTTATATGCTCTAATTATTCTTTTCTCAACAGCAACTTCTGTTCTCGATTTTACTAAAAACTCCAGTGCTGGTCTTTTGCTTAGGACTTCCCCCCCTATTTTTTTCTCTTTACCTATACTCTGATATCAGTCCTTGACAGGGAAAGCAATCTCTAACTTGCAGTCCAAATAAACTCTTGGCATCTCCCCATTCTATTACCTTTCCATCTCTAGTTATTTGTTCTCTACACCTTAGTTCCTTTGCCAGTTTTCTCCAATAAATTCCAGCCCCCTCTTTCCTATTGTCTGTATCTCTAATTGCAGTCATTCCTATTGGCAGAATCTCCTTTCTCCATTCCTGTGTTGGCTTAGTTTTTAAAATACTTTCTGCTACTTTATGAATATAATATTCTGCATGATTATTGCTACTCTCCTTAAAGGTCTGCATCCAAAATCCCAGTCTGCCCTTGTTTCATTTCACCATTATCTCTTTGTACATTGAATTATAGTTTTCTGCTTAAGCTATGTATAGGAGCCTTAACTGTGTTGCTTTGAAATACCCCTTCATATCAGGTGATCCCATTCTGCCTTGTTGGAAGAATCAGCTTATCCCACTTGACTTTTGCCATCTTCCCCTCCCAGAGAAAATCCTTCAGCTCTATTATTTGCTATCCACAACTTCTTCATTGATTGATTAAACATATGCCTGACATGTATAAGACTAAAAATAATAAAACATTTTAACTGCTTGTATCGTACTATACATCCATATAACAAAGCTTCCATTGTTCTCAGATTTTGCATTATCTTTTTAGTCTCTTCCCTCATACCCTTAGCTGCCACACCAGAACCATTTTTAATCCATGTTGCTAAATACTTGAGTTTATCATATCCCCATAAGTATGGATATTGCTGAATCAATTTGTATGCAAGTGCATAATTTGCCGCTATTGCCTTTGTTTTAGCTTCATTAATTTTGTATCCCAAAAAGATTTCAAACTGTCTCAATATGTTCCACAACATTGTAATGTCCCTTTCTGGCTTTGTCAGGTATAAAATAATGTCATCTGCAAACAGTGCCAACTTTTCTTGACTGCCATACCAATTATATCCTCGAATTTCCGAGTCCCTTATTTTCTTTGCCAATGGTTCTAAATATAATGCAAATAACAAACACCTCTGATAGCAGACCTGTGACTAGTGTAGTTCCCCCGGGATCTGTCCTGGGACCCCTACTGTTTGGCATCTATTTCTCATAGGTCTAAGCAAAGACAAAAGGCCTGTGTCTGACCAAGTCTGTGGACAACTGTAAGTTGGGTGCTGTCATTGACTCCCAAAATTATACTAACATACTGCAAGAGGGTCTCACAGAACTAATGACTAGTACCAAAGTCACAGCCTCAAGCTAAATGCAAAAAAAAGTATCATCATACTGTTTGGCAAAAACATGACCCCTACTGATTACCACATCAACAGCAACCCCCAAAGCACACAACCTGTGGTGACAGACCTGGGCACTCAGTTTGATAACCTCACATTCGACCATCATGAAGCGGCAGTGGTCAGAAAAGCCTTTTACTTGGTTCATCTCATAAGTAAAAGGATTGTATTCAGGAAAAAAGGAGGTTATTACTTCTCTATACTCCTCCCTCATTAGACCAATAATTGAGTTATAATACCCCGTTTGGGATATACCTCTCCAAACATCTGCACCAACTGGAAAGGCCACTGAAATACCTCACAAAGAGAATCCATGGCTTCCATCACCTGTCCCATGCAGACAGGCTCAAATCATTACTCAATATTGTACAGATTGCTCAGGGGTGATCTGTGTCTCGCCTACAAGGCAATCTCGAACCCTGTCCTACTAGAGATGCTCCATATCCGTAAGTCTAACTCCTCACTCACTACCCACTCAAAAGGCTTGAATCTAATATGTGACATCAATAAAACCTGCTGGAGAGACAGGTTTGTCTCCCAGAGGCTGCCCCGTCTCTGGAAAAGACTTCCCATATTTGTCAAACAGTTAACCTCGCTGACCCTCTTTCAAGCCCAACCTTCATGAATGGATGGAAAACCACAAATTTGTCCCAGGGGTTCCACCTGTGTCCCTCACTGACAGGGGGCAACAAGTGTTGACTGAGGTTTCTTTTTGGGGATAAACTCTTGGCTAGGCTTGTAAGGGCCCCAGGGCCACTAACCTAGTAACCTCCTATGATAAAGGACATCTCTGCCTTGTTCCTCTGCTCAAGCAGAGATAAGAGAGGACCCCACCCACTTTAATTTTCACCTCCGATCCTTCATATATCCTCCTAATCAAGCATATTATTTTATCAGGGAATGCAAATGCAATTGCAATTGCTCATAAAGTCCCAGCTTTCTCTGTCAAATACTTTCTCTGCATCAAGACTCATGAACAACAGTGGTATTTTCTTACATTCTGTTTCCCTCTGCATCATCAGGGTTCTGTTAATGTTGTCAAATGTTTGCCTACCCTCCACAAAACCACAGTGATCCATATCTATCAATTGTGGCATTACTTCTGCCATTCTTTTAGTCATTATAGATGTAAACACTTTATAATCATGGTTTAGTATTGAAACAGGCCTGTAGGAAGCTGGATCCAATGGGTCTTTACCCTCTTTAGGTATTGCATCTACTAACGCTTTCTTCTAGGATGTTAGTGCTTCTCTTCCTCTTAACATGCTGTTAAACAAAACCTTCTAGATCTTTATCAGTTATTTCCCCTCCTAGCTTCCAAACTTCTACAGAAATACCATCTATTCTTGGGGACTTTCCTGCAGATTGGTTATACATTACCATTTTTATCTCATCTCCTCCAATCCAAATTGTTAGTAACTGAGCCTCATCTACCTCTAACCTTGGCATATTTAATTCTTCCATAATCATTTCCATTTGTACCTTTTCTTGATTTCCACATTTCTCTGCGTTATAAAAATTTTCATAAAATTTCAAAAATATTTCTAATACTTCTACAGGGTCTCTTGTTATCTTCTTTTTTATAGGCTCCCTAAGCTTGGTGACAGCCCTTTCTACTTTCTGTTGCCTCAGTTGTGCTGAACGTTTTTGTGCTCTAGAGTTACTATCAAAACAGTTACTTGACAGCAGTCTTTGTAAACTCGTGCATATTATCGAGGTGATCCCCTACTTTCTGTTTAGCATTCTGCAGTTGTGCCGCTTCTTGTTGTGTGACATTCCCCCTATTTTGCAATGCTATAACATTTGTCAGCCCCTCTAAATAATTCTTGTTCTTTTCTTTTATTTCCACCCTATTTTTAAACTCCACTTTAATTTTATCCCACTCCCTAGCTATATTTTCAGAAGAAATGTCTATCTTCTCTTACAGTTCCTGAATAATTTCCACTGCAGAGTCCATAAATTCCTCTCTTTTCAAAAGATATGTGGGAAAATGCCAGTGTCTCATTTTTATTTCATTACCCTGTGTTTTTATTTTAGTTACTACTGGTGCATGATCTGAAATAATTATTGAGTGCATATCAAGACTCAATTAAATGCACATGTTCCTGCGAAATGTAAATTTTGTCTAGCCTAGCCCAGTTTTTGTATACTGGGGAATAATATATAAATTCACTCCAAACTCCTATTACTGAATTCACATCTTCCATGTCAAATATTTTCATAAATTTCTTTAAAAATCTACCCTCCTTTGTTATATTTTTCCTTCTGGGCCCCCCAGACACATCTTCACTATTTCAAATTCCAGTCCCCACCTATAAGTAATATTCCTTGCTAAAAGCTGACTATTTCTCCCAGAAGTTTCTTAAGCTCCATTATAACAGTTTTAGGTGGAATATAAATACATGTCAGTGTAATTTTCCTGCCTTGTCAGTAGCCCCTTAGTATTACAAATCTACCATTATTGTCTTTTTTATTCTCTTCTATTACCACTGGAGCTCCTATTGCAATTATTATAAGTACACCTCTCTTCCTTTGCCCCAGGTATTCCGCTGAATAACCATCTTGAAAACCTTTCTTTAATATAGTTCACTCCTTTTTTTTGTATTTATCTGTGAGACCATTAATGTTTAAAGACATCACAGAAAGCAACAAATTCCTAAGAAATTAATCTCACCTTTTATGTATTACAGTTTTTTTGTTAAATGTCTATTTCCAGATTTTGTGTTACATGCATATACTGTTTGGTAGGTTAATCTTTTATACAGTTGTTTCTGTCATTTCCATTTGCGTCCACTTTACACCTTACAGAACATTTTGTTTTATTTTATTGAAAACCATCAAACAAAAATACCCCCCAATATCCGCAAAAAACTATTAACTCAGCTGTACTCATCTGTGCAATCCAAGGAATCTGTTGCATTCTACTAATCATAAGTGCAATTTTATACTGTATTTTGCACTTTTAAACTATTTTTTGCTATAGTGCTGATTTTTTAAAACTGCTCTTGCTGATCTATTGCACTTTTTGTCTGCTGTAGCATAGACTAGACTCAGACCTGCTGAATTTGCTCCTATTTGTTAAATTGGGCACTAAACCATAGTATCTTTTGTCAGAGAGGGCCCCCCTGCACCCTTATGGGATGAACATGCAGTTAGGACTTATCTGATTGATGGTTGCTGGCACAGGGCTCAATTTTGAGCTTTTTCACTGGTTAAATTGTTTAATTCAGTTTGCTCACTGTTGCTATGTAAGCCCCACATTTGTGTGGGTCTCAGCTTGTTTTAACACAGCTCCAGAGAGTTGGATGACCAGCCACTGCTCTGCTGTATTCATCAGTTTACGCATATCGCACATATGTGCCCCTTAAACAGTCCCAAAACCACCAAATCTACAATAGTCTCACACCATTTAGAGAACACCTGCTAGCATAGACCATTTATGGAGCATCCCATTAGTTCAGATCCCATTTAGATCACCCAGTTATACCACATTTCTCCATTTACTCTCCACACTATGAAAACAGATTTAATCTAGCATCATGGATGGTCAGTTTCCCTCCATTTCTCCTACCAGCCTGATTGACATGGGTATCCTGAAGCAGTGTAGCAACTGCCTCATGTACACTGACAACCTTACAATTTGTGATAGATGCATCTACACTAAGAATCTGGAATCCTTGCTCTCTCATGCACAGAACAGTAACACTGAACAGGCTGTCAGCTCATATACTACACCTCCTATGCAAACCATGCACTCAACACATAAACCATCGTACATGGAGGTACTCACCAGAAACCTACCTAAACACAAACATGCTATACCTAATATAGCACCTACAGCACTCAATACACATAAAAACAAAAGCACTAGTGTCTCACCAAATAAGCCCCTAAGGCAAAGCACATCTAAACCAAAATTTTTAGTCAAAGGTGACTCCATTCTGTGACACACAATGTCCCACTCACCATGCTGGACAAGGAGAAGGTTATGGTCAGCTGTCTATCGGGTGCCAGGATCCGTCATATTACACATGCACTCAAGTCTCTCAACAAGTACCATTGTGACTCCATCATAGTTCATGTTGATGTGAATGACTTGAGATGCACCTCACTGCACTATATGAAGAGAGACATGATGGAGCTCTATGAGTGTGTGTCCCAGGCTGTTATTTCCCTAGCCTTAAGCAGCATTCTACCCTAACCTAGGATGATACCACAATATAAAAACAAATGACTGACTTCAACAATTGGCTTAGTTTCTGGTGTCATTCTGAGGGGATCCAGTTCATGTCAGCCTGGGATGTCATGGTTGATGGACCACGCTGCTTTGCCAGAGATGGTCTTTACCTGTCACCTCTAGGCTTTTGGTTATTGGCCAAGACACTTGCCTCCCCCATAGTGCCTTTTTTACACAAGGTCTCAAGAACAAAATTTCTGACATAAAACTACCACTCACAAATAAATTAGACATTATGCTGCTAAACACTAAATCAGAAACTGCACTCTCTAGAAGCACTCTTCTCCCTGGAAGATGCTGATGTCTATGCAGTCGTAGACAGCTGACCATAACCTTAGGACCACAGAGAGTACCCCCAACCGTGCAAGGTTACAAATGCTTTACACACTTTTAAAACACAAAATAAATGCGTGAGAACCAAAGGAGGAGGAGTAACTAACTTCATCAAAGATCAATACACCTCTAGACTGGTTAGCCAGGAAAACTCCATGGAGTTACTCCAAGTTCAGCTAACTGTGGGTAAGACCCCTCTTCAAATCATCATTAGCTATAGACCCCCTTCAGTGAACCAAGATACGCACGCTGCTTATTTGGACCGACTTGAGTCAATCGAATTACAACCAAACACTCTAGTCATGGGCATTTTTAACTATCCCTCCATTGACTGTGAAACTTGTACTAGTAACAACATGCTCGCACAAAGGATCCTGGACTTTGTTAACACTAATGCCCTGGAAAAATAGTATGCAACCCCACAAGGGGCTCAAATATTTTCAACCTGGTCTTCACCAACATTGGTGACAGTTGCACCACTGCAAGTACAGGACCCTCAGTGGTTCTCTAAAAAATTAACAGACACTAGGGAAGTTCACTCTGCTTCAAACATACACAGATACCTACTGACACATAACAAGAACACACTACATGTTAAACAAATTATAAACAAATACTGCCATATTTTAAAAGACTTGAGTTAAATTAGTTCTCATAGACCAAATTTTGCTTTAAAAAAGTTCAAACTTGAAATGACTATTATATTATAAAGAACAGCCCTTTTAAGACTATGAGGAAAGGCACCTTTAGATGCATATACTGTAAATATGTTTATACTAAAAAAATTTTATCCATCCCGTTAGTGGCCAGGATTTGAGTTAAGAGCAACTGACAACTGTAATACTAAGAATTTAGCTTATTTAGCACTGTGTGATCAATGTGATGCTTGCTATGTTGGCAAAACCAACCAGAAACCTAAACAACGTATAGGCAATTATATCTCAGAAGTAAAAAGACAGATCCTTAATAAAGCTATGTATAAACACAAGGTTAACAGAGCTTCTCACCATAAATTTAAGTTTTGCATATTACATGTATTATATGAATCATTGCATGGGGAAAATATCATGCATAGTACAGAGATGGATGAGTACTACTGGATATTACTGCTGAGAGCACGTCCCCCCAGGAATAAATGGTTATGTTACCTTGAAACCTCTTCTGAGAGTATTAAATAAGAACATATGATTATACTGATTTTTTAAAAATTGTTTTTAAACTACACATCTTTAAATCATATATAATACAGGTAATGAAGTAAAAAAAAGTAACAGCAAAGTCCTACCAGAGGAATAAGTGTAGTACCAAAACAAAGCACCACAAAGCCAACAGCTGAAATATAAATCCAGAAAATCAGGTAGCGCTTTCATGGCTATGTAAGCCACTTCCTCAGAGACGCAAAAATCCTAAGCATTACTCCATTTTTAAAAAAGGCAACGTCCAATAAAAAAAAAAAAAATTAATTTAGTAATTAAGCCATGAATTAAAAGACATTTAAAGACACATCATCTAGAAAATAAAAATATACACTGTACGTGTGTGTGTATATATATATATATATATATATATATATATATATATATATATATATATATATATATATATATATATATATATATATATATATATAGAATGAATTTATATATATATATATATATATATATATATTTATATATATATATATATATATATATATATATATATATATATATATACACACACACATGTATGTAAAAAAACTATAAAAAAATCTACTTTAAATACTTATTCAATATATATTATATAGCAGCATAAATATATAAAAATACATCAATACCTAGATTACTATCTAAAAGTCCTGTTCTTCAGAACAGGTTTTATACAGATCCTGTCATTTAACCCCTTTCCAGTATTAGCTCTCATTCTTATAATCCATTTTAATTCCAAATTTTCAACATAATTCCCTACATCCCCCCACACGTCTTTATATGCAACTTGTAGTGGTTTAAATGTAAACTTATGTTCAGTACCGTGCAATAAGACATGTTTAGCAAGTGCATTACTTTGTATAGAGTTATTAATACTATAGATGTGTTCACGGATCCCATCTCAAAATCTGTGATCAGTCTTACCAACATAGAAGCTACAACAGCACTGGCATACAGCTAAGTAGACTAGATGTGTAGTATCACAGTTATCTCGGGTATAAGTTTCTACAAACCGGCCAGTATCAGGGTGCTTACATCCATCAGTACAATCTATGTATTTGCACCAGTTACATTTAGAGCAAGGGACTATACCATTTATAATGTTAGCACCAGTGTTATGCATCACGGACTTTGGATAACATAACATCCTTTTTAAATTCTTTTTATTTTTATACATAAACCTAGGTTTATTCACCTCTATTGAAAGCACATTCTTGTCTACTGCTAAAATGAACCAGTTATTCCTTATTACTTCCTCTATTTGATGTATATTGCTTGAATAAGTCATAGGGACTCTTAAAAAGTTTTTCTTTTTAATTTGTTTTGTTAATAAAGAACTTTCTGAGAAGTATGGTTTACCCTTATTGTCATGAGTTCTTGAAGTATTTTGTACATCACCTGGGTGGAAACTCCCAGATATGCTCAGAATTAGTCCAAAATGATACAAAAATCACTGAACCCACAGACATTGCCAACATACTGGCAGACAGGTTCAGTGCAAACTTCACCCCCCTCTCCCCCCCTAAAGGAGAGATAACTATCCCAGCAGAGTGTAGCCTTCCAGACATCTCAAATGCGCAAGTGAAAGCTGCTCTCTCTAAAGCTAAAAACACAGCATCAACCGGATGGTGTCCCCGGCTGTGTGCTACACGAGCTCAACGAGGAACTAAACCCGCACATAAGGCAGCTGTTTAATCTCAGCCTTATCACAGGATATGTGCCCAAGGAGTGGCGTACGGCAACTGTGGTCCCACTCCACAAAGGCGGTGCCTCTACAGACCCTGGTAATTACCGCCCCATAAGCTTAACAAGTCTAGTCTGCAAAGCTATGGAGAGGATCATAATGGAGCTCATAAACAGAGATATAGGGGACTTGCAGACATTGGACCCGTCCCAGTTTGGCTTTGTCAAGGGCAGATCATGCCTTTTGAACTTGGTCGACTTCTTCGAGACGGTCACCAAGGCCATTGATGAGGAAACGGCAGTCCATACAGCCTACCTTGACCTTGCAAAGGCTTTCGACACAATACCCCACTCGGGTATTGTAGAAAAACTTACCAACTTAAATGTAAACCCATATGTCACAAGATGGGTTGCAAACTGGCTTAAGGACAGAACCCACAGGGTTAGAGTTGCTGGCGCTATGTCAGACTCCAAGCCGGTCACAAGTGGTGTCCCACAGGGCTCGGTCCTTGGCCCCCTATTGTTCGGCATCCACTTCTCAGAAGTACAGGCCAACATGGGAGGACTTTGGCTGACAAAGTTTGCAGATGACTGCAAACTGGGCGCCATAGTGGAAAGTGCATCAGACACGGATATCCTTCAGAGGGGACTCACGGAAACTGATAGCTGGTGCCAGAGCCACGGCCTGAAGTTAAACGCCAAAAAATGTATAGTCATACCCTTCGGGAAAAACAAGGTAACCCCAAACTACCATATAGGTGGCAATCCTCTAAGCACAGAAGAGGTTATCAGGGACCTGGGGACCCAGGTTGACAGTGGCCTTTCTTTTGACACTCACATTGCTAAAGTGGTTAGAAAGACCTTCTACATTGCCCACCTGATCATGAAGGGATTCACATCCAGATCTAGTGAGGTCATTGTTCCCCTGTACTCTTCACTTATCATACCAATGATCGAGTACAATGCCCCATTCAGGATGTATCTCACCCGACATCTGCAGCAATTGGAGAGACCCCAAAAGTCCCTCACCAAAAGGATAAAGGGACTCCAAAATCTGTCATATGCTGCCAGATTGAAGAAACTCCAGCTCTATTCAGTCGCATACCGTCTGCTCAGAGGTGACATGTGCCTGACATACAAGGCCATGTCCAACCAGGAATTAATGGACATGCTCCACCTCAAAAAATCCAAATCCACCAGAGCCACTAGAGCAAGCGACTTAAACCTTAGCACGGATATAAATAGGACGTGCTGGAGGGATAGATTTATCACTCAGAGACTCCCTATGCTGTGGAATAAAATCCCGGTCCATGTGAGGCAGAGCACCTCGCTGGCTCTGTTCAAGAGAAATCTTGACCTGTGGATGGGAGATCGTAGGTTTACCCCGGGAATCATCTCTGTGTCACTGCTGGACAGAGGCACAACAAACTAATGGGCACAGTATTTTTTTCATATAAGGGGTGGCGTAAGCCACAAAACTCTGGGCTAGACTTATAAATGCCTTAGGGCAGATAGTCTAGTATAAACCTATGAACCTATGAACCTAATCAGTTTCTATTTCTTGGGTGCTGTAACCCCTTTGTTTAAACTTTGCCTGTATAAAGTCAATTTCAGTTATATAATCTAGATCATTTACATGTACTTTGGATGATCGCAAGCCTTGATTGCTAACTATGTTGCGATGGATATGTGGGGGGTGCATACTGTTTCTGTGCAGACAGTTATTCCTATAACATGTTTTCCGATATGTTTTTGTAGACAATTGATATTCTATTGTTTTAAATACGGTTATGTCAAGGAAATTAATGGAACCATTGGAAAAGTTCAATGTAAATTTCAAAAAAGGGGTACTTGAATTCAAAAATTCAAGAAACCTTAATAATGTTCGTTCTTCACCTTCCCATAACAGAAAGAGGTCATCTACAAATTTATGATAGAAGATGACCTCTCTGAATGTACTAATAATAAACCTATTCTCCCAGTGGGGCATAACAATGATGGCATAGCTATTGGCACTGGAAGTGCCCATACCTACGCCCTTTTGTTGCAAGTATAATTGCCCATTAAATATGAAGACGTTATTCTCCAAGATAATTTCCATAAATAGACAAATCAGTTCAATAAAATACCCAGTAAATTTGCAATTAATGGATAAATATTCTTTTAGATATTCAATACCAGTATCATTAGGTATACAAGTAAATAACGATTGTACATCCAAAGTTACTAAAAGATATTTATCACAATTCTTTTGTCCTAGAAATGCATGTAAATCTGTTATAAAATCCTTCATATCATTTAGTACATATTCATTAGTGCTTAATACATTTCTCAGATGTTTTTCAACAAAAATAGACAAATTCTCTGTACACCATCCTCTACCAGATACAATTGGTCTAAGGGGTGGTTTATAAGGGTCTTTATGAATCTTGGGGATACCGTAGATTGCTGGTGTAGTTGGTCTGTCACCTTTTAAAAAATTGTATTGCTCAGTTGTGACATTTCATCCCAACAGACAATCATACAAAGTATTCTGGACCCTTTTAATAATATTTTGCAAAAAGAATGGAGAAATAAGAGAATAAGTTTCTCTATCCTGTAACATATTTAACATCTGATCATTACAACCACTGGTCCACCTTTGTCTGCCGATTTTTTCATAAGTGAGGTATTACTAATGAGGTTATGTAGAGCCTATTTTTCATTTACATTTAAATTATGCTGAATCTTCTCTATATTCCTATGCATTAAATAGTGAATTAATTTATTCTTCACATTTACGCTCAAAAACATCCCCCACGACATTATTAAGAATAAAGGAACTTGGTCTTCTAAATGACAATGATTGATTATTAGTGTGCTCAGTTACATTAGATTCAAAATAGACTTTTAACTTGATATTACGAGTGAATAGTTTAAGGTCCACCATACAGTCTGTAATGTCAGTCATTTGTGTAGGTATAAAGTTCATACCTTTATTTAGAAGAGAAATCTCATCAGCTTTTAAATTATATGAGGAAATATTCCAAACTATAGAGCTGGCGGCATCTGCCACATCTTCTTTAAAATTTGGCCTTCGGATACATCCATATTCCATTTTTGTTTGGCCCTGCCCCTGCTGTTAGAACGTCTGTTGGCCAGAGACTGTATTGGGAAAGGGAAAAGGAATCCATTCCTATTCAGTACGATGATATTACTCTGTGTTTGCACATTCTGTGTTTCATTTGGTGAATGGTTCGTTGAGTTATTGGTAGCATTAGTGTTCATATTTACCTTACTTCTTGCTCCAAGTGTTGCAGGAATTGGTATGTTGTGCTGCTACGGTAACAGGAGATACAAGAGAAGACTGTGAGGAGGGATTGCTGGCAGTTGTACTCACTGATATTTCTGCAGTATCAGCCATTAACATATTTACATCATTGCCATATCATTCATTTGTTGTCTGTTGTGTAGCAACAGGCTTAGGCCATGTGAACACTCTACCGGATGAAAAATAAAAAAAAAAATCTCTATTTTCTTTTGTTTCTGTAGTAGCAATTTTCGTTCAAATGCTGACACAGAATCAAGAACATGATATAATTTTGTGTCAAGTATTTCAGCAGGATATTTATCGTACAGCTCACTTTACAGGGCTGAAACTAGCTGTATAAAAAACCACCAAGCAAGTGTTAAAACACACCAGACTACAAAGCCAGTGAAAAAAATAACACCAATCTTGTATTAAACAGTTTATTCTCTTTGAATAACACTCTAGCACCTCGGCACAGCCATCCTGGAGTTACAAAATATGCCACACCATACATACATACATATATATATATATATATATATATATATATATATATATATATATATATATGCACACACAAGCACACATGCGCGCACATATATTCACTTAAATACAGTTAATTAAACAATCATCTAATCAGTCAACCATCAATTAACATAATCATATATACATTTTAAAGAAACACTCTCCAGTTACATTCACTATTTAAACCATTTAAACCTGCTGGAGATAGTGTATTAAATTTTAAAATATAAAAAGTTTTTTTGTACAGTAATTTCTTTTCATTAACACTTCATCTGTTTCTGAAATATGTTCCAAAATACAAGCTTTTAACAGTGAAAAGTCACTCCTATGACAAGTAAAAAAAAATGTAAAGCTATACGGCTCATAGCATTATTTTTTTATGTCTCTAATGTGCTTTTGCAACCGTAGCTTGAATATTCTTTTAGTCTCCCCTATATAAAACAAATTACAGGGGCAAGATAGAGCATATACCACTGATTTAGTTATACATGAAAAATCAGAAGTAGAACAGAATTTTATACCATTTATTTTTTCAAAACATCTGGTAATGTAGGGGCAAACCGAACACCTTCAATAAGGGAAGGTGCCACATTCACCAACCTGTAGGTTTAATTTTTCACCAGGTGAAACAAATCCATTGTATACCACCATATCTTTAATATTTCTACTTCTCTTAAAAGAGATATGTACAGTTCTACAAATAATTTTTTACCCCTTCCATATTAAATAGGTCCAATAATATCTAATGGCATCAATAGTTTTCTCACTTAGAATATTATATACAGTAACAAAATAAACTTTTCTACACTCCTGCACAGTATTAAATTCTCTATTATTATATTATTTATCTTACTTACTAAAGGCCTATTATGAAGTAAGCTGGTATCTATTAATTTATGAAGGGCATCTAAAATAGCATTTTCATCATACCCCCTTTGCTTGAAGTTAATACGTGTTTTTATTATTTGCTTTTCTAGACCCATTTCATCATTACATAGCCTGCTAACTCTCAATAATTCATTATAGGGTAGTGCCTTCAATGTATGAGGTGGATGGCAACTACTACTATCCAAAATATTATAATCTCCAATTCCCTTTCTGTGTATAATGGTTACTATATTATTGTTCCTAATAGTCAAAGATAGTTAACTGTTTTCCTCTCTGTAAGCCATCATATTTTATCTGAAAACGATTTGCATCTAAATCATTTATAAATTGGGGAGCTATTTCAGCACCCCCTTACATAAAAAAAATCAAATCATCTATATATCTACAATATAAAATAACATAACTATTAAAAAAATTCAAGCTATACAAAAATTCAACTTCAAAAAGGCCCATGAACAGGTTAGCATACATGGGTACAAAAGATGCACCCATGGCAGTACCTTGTACTTGATGGTAAATGAGCTTATTAAACTCAAAAAAATTATTCATCAAACAAAAATATAATAATCCCATGACATAATTACTAACAGGGCTATCACCTAGAAACAAATCTAACAGCTTCCATACCTAACTCATGGGTAATACTTGTATAAAGACTTTTTACATCTATAACTATCCTGTAATATTCTTCATCACATTTAACATTCTTTATTTTATCCAGAAACTGTAAAGTGTCTTTAACATAAGATTTTAACTTAACTACATAGGTCAAAAGATAAGAATGTAAAAAATCCCATATTATGGAGAAAAAAATTCTGTGCTGCTGCTACTATGGGTCTACCTGGGGGGCTCACATTTTTATGTGTCTGTGGCAGACAGTAGAACTTAGCCATTGAGCTTCCTTCTAAATTAAATTTATTTAGGGCATCTTTTCTTGTAAAATAGCTAAATCTTAGGCCTTTAGCTACTAGTTCTTTAAAATTCATTATAGCTTGATAAAAAACATCAATATTTACTTCCCTATATAATTGGCCAACAAATAAATGGCCCAAACACATTTTCAGGTATTGTTTCCAGTGCATAACAACAATTTTTTCTATATTTATCTGAGGGTTTTATAATTATGTCTGATCTTTTACATAAATTTAATAAAGACAACCATTCATTCTTACTCATATTATACAAAATGTCTTTCTTCTCAGAAGAAAAATCTTTCAGAACTTTCTCTAGTGCAAAATTAAGCATCTTAGAAAATTGTAAAATCACCTGGTTATTAAATGCAGGTATAAAAGTGCTAGTATAAGTAACCATTTCAGTATTTAAAGTGCAATATGCATTAACATTTTCAGCTGTTTCAAATGAAGAATCACAAGAGAAGAAATCCAGCAATTCATCTTGACTTGCAGATACACTGTCTTCATTAACTGACATACTTTCACCATTACATTCAAAATTATTAACCAGATGCAGTTTTCTTATTAACTTAAACACTTCTGCTTTAATAAAATGTGCTTTAGGTAGAGCTGTTGGTATAAACTTTAAACCATACTTCAGATATTTCAGTTTCACTTAAATCAACCCCAGATAAATTCACAATACAATTATTCAAATCACATCTTTTTATACTGCTAACTACTGTGCAAACATGTTTAAAATTAATATTTAGTCCTTTTATTTTGTTGTTTGAACTGTTGAAAGTCTGTTACCTTCATACCGTCGTTTAAGGCTGTTTGTTGATTGTAGCCATTCCACTGTCTTCCCTGTTGTTTCCCTTGGCCCCGAAACCTATTATTTATGTAATTAGGTTATTGCGGAGCAGCCAAAGGTGGATAGTCTGTATTTTCATTATCAGAGCCGGGAGAAGTATTAGTTCCATCTGTAGAGGCAAAGGAGACATTTTGGTGTTTCTTAGATCTCCCAGAAGCATTTTAAAGCCTCTGGTACCATTCTGATTGGCTACCTTCTTAAAAGCCAAACCAGAGTCATACTGTCTAATGTTTCTATGTAACTTATTGATTTTGTGTTGTATAATTTCACTAGAGTTTTCCTCTAACTTGATATTTAAAGACCATAACTATTGTACAAACTTAGAACCACCCAGCTGCCCAGATAATTCATCACA
This sequence comes from Protopterus annectens, assembly GCF_019279795.1. Classification (NCBI taxonomy): domain Eukaryota; kingdom Metazoa; phylum Chordata; order Ceratodontiformes; family Protopteridae; genus Protopterus; species Protopterus annectens. The sequence goes on along the minus strand of NC_056746.1, from coordinate 156,314,957 downwards.
AGTAGCTGCAATTTCAGCCATCACTTTAAGCTTTCAGGGTGTCTTGTTCAATCAGTTTAAGCACCTGTGGGAGGCAGCAATCCATCTTTTATCAAACTCTAGTTCAGTTACATCAGAGGTATCAAAGGCAGCAGAAGGATTTTTTTACAAAACGTAACCCCCAGGGGTAATGTCTATATCCAAATATCTCTACAAGCCTAGAATAATATAATGTAAGGCATTTTCTCTAAAGAGAAGTTGTTCAAGTTACTCTAAATTAGTATGGTCAGCTGTTGACAAATGTTCTGTATTAGCCGTACCCACTTCATTAAAAGGGTTTGTAGATTTTCCCCCCTTCCTTCTAACACACGCTCCCAAGTTTTAACAGGGGCAGCATTGGGTATAGAAGTACGCGATTCCATCTGAGTTTCACCAACAGGATGAAAAGTAGCAGAAAACAGATGCATCATTTCGAAAAATATGTGGCAGTTGTTGCAGCGATCCACTGGCCACCTCTCACCATATAAAAACCACCAAGCAAGTGTTAAAGCACACCAGACTACAAAGCCAGCGAAAAAAATTGCCAACGATCTTATATTAAATAGTTTATTCACACTGAATAACACTCTGGCGCCTCAGCACAGCTTCCTGGAGTTACAAAATATGCCACACCATACATACATATATATATATATATATATATATATATATATATATACACACACACACACAAACACACATATATTCACTTAAATACAATTAATTAAACAATCATCTAATGAGTCAACCATCAATTAACATAATCATATATACATTTTAAAGAAACACTCTCCAGTTACATTCACTATTTAAACCTGCTGGAGTGTATTAAATTTTAAAATATATAGAGTTTCTTTGTACAATAATTTCTTTTCATTAACACCTCATCTGTTTCTGAAATATGTTCCAAAATACAAGCTTTTAACAGTGAAAAGTCACTACTATGACAAGTAAAAACATGTAAAGTTATAGGGCTCATAACATTATTATTTGTCTCTCATATGTTCTTGCAACCGTAGCTTGAATATTTTTTTTAGTCTCCCCTATATAAAACAAATTACAGGGGCAAGACAGAGCATATACCACTGATTTAATTATGCATGAAAAAAAAAGAAGTGGAACAAAATTTTACGCCATTTATTTTTTCAAAACATTTGGTAATGTGAGGGCAAACCAAACACCTTCCACAAGGGAAGGTGCCACATTCCACAATATGCAGGTTTAATTTTTCACCAGGTGAAACAAATCCATTGTGTACCACCATATCTTTAATATTTCTACTTCTCTTAAGAGAGATACTTACATTCTACAAAGATTTTTCACCCCTTCCATATTAATTAAATAGGGCCAATAATATCTAATGACAGCAATAATTTTCTCACTTAAGATATTATATACAGTAACAAATTAAACTTTTCTACACTCCTGCACAGTATTAAATTCTCTATTATTATATTATTTATCTTATTTACTAAAGGCCTATTATGAAGTAAGCTGGTATCTATTAATTTATGAAGGGCATCTAAAATAGCATTTTCATCATACCCCCTTTGCTTGAAGTTAATACGTGTTTTTATTATTTGCTTTTCTAGACCCATTTCATCATTACATAGCCTGCTAACTCTCAATAATTCATTATAGGGTAGCACCTTCAATGTATGAGGTGGATGGCAACTACTACTATCCAAAATATTATAATCTCCAATTCCCTTTCTGTGTATATTAGTTGCTATATTATTGTTCCTAATAGTCAAAGTGACATCTAGATAGTTAACTGTTTTTCCTATCTGTAAGCCATCAAACTAGATGTGTTAAGCTTCTGTAAGAAAATGAAAGTGCTTAATCTGTTGGTTTAATATCAGAACTATTTGTACTGTTTTTATTGCTCGCCGTACTCTGGTGTCTACTTGCTGGAGGAATTAAACTTCAATTTTTATCCATGTGAACTGGTGTTTCTGCTGACACTATCGTGCATTCAACTGTTGAGGAGGGACAGCCTTTACAGGAGCTCTGTGAGACTAGTTTGTGCTTTTAGTTATTACAAAGATCTTCTAACTAGGTGGCAGAAACTGAATTTAGAACTAAGTTACAACTACATGCAGCTGTTTATAGATTTCTTCAAACCAGAAGAAGATAAATTAACACAGCTACTTTCAGCCCTGCAAAGTGAGCTGTACGATAAATATCCTGCTGAAATACTTGACACAAAATTATGTCACATTCTTGATTCTGTGTCAGCATTTGAACAAAAATTACTACTACAAAAACAAAAGAAAACAGACATATTTTTCAGATTTTTCATCCGGTAGAGTGTTCGCATGGCCTAAGCCTGTTGCTAGGCAACAGACAACTAATGAACAATATGGCAATGGTGTGAATACGTTAACAGCTGATACTGCAGAAACATCAGTGAGTACAATGGCCAGCAATCCCTCCTCACAGTCTTCCCTTGTATCGCCTACCACCATAGCAGCACAACATACCAATTCCTGTGGCACTGGAGCAAGATGCAAGATAAATATGAACACTAATGCTGCCAATAACTCAACGAACCATTCACCGAATGAAACACAGAATGTGGAAACACAGAGTAATACCATCGTCCTGAATAGGAGTTGATTCCCTTTCCCAATACAGTCTCCTGCCAACAGACGTTCCCAACAGCAGGGGCAGGGCCAAATGGAATATGGATGCATCCGAAGGCCAGACTTTAAAGAAGATGTGGCAAATGCTGCCAGCTCTATAGTTTGGAATATTTCCTCATATAATTTAACAGCTGATGAGATTTCTCTTCTAAATAAAGGTATGAACTTTATACCTACACAAATAACTGACATTACAGACTGTATGGTGGACCTTAAACTGTTCACTCGTAATAGCATGTTAAAAGTCTATTTTGAATCTAATGTAACTAAGCACACTAACAATCAATTGTCATTTAGAAAACCAAGTTCCTTTATTCCTAATAATAATGTCGTAGTGGATGTTTTTTAACGTAAATGTGAAGAAGAAATGAATTAACTATTTATGCATAGGAATATAGAGAGGATTCAGCATAATTTAAATGTAAACAAAAATAGGCTCTACATAACCTCATTAGTAATACCTCACTTATGATAAAATCGGCAGACAAAGGTGGACCAGTGGTTGTAATGGATAGGTCCTTTTATAATGATCAGATGTTAAATATGTTACAGGATAGAGAAACTTATTCTCTTACTTCTCCATTCTTTTTGCAAAATATTATTAAAAGGGTCCAGAATACTTTGTATGATAACAAACATTATTAAGGTTTCTTGAATTTTTGAATACATGTACCCCTTTTTTGAAATTTACATTGAACTTCTCCAAGGATTCCATTAATTTCCTTGACATAACCATATTTAAAACAATAGAACATCAATTGTCTACAAAAACATATCAGAAAAGATGTTGTAGAAATAACTATCTGCACAGAAACAGTATGCACCCCCCCCCCCCACATATCCACCGCAGTATAGTTAGCAATCAAGGATTGCGAGCATCCAGACTAAATGTAAATGATCTAGATTATATAACTGAAATTTACTTTATACAGGCAATGTTTAAACAAAGGGGTTATAGAGCCCAAGAAATAGAAACTGCTGTACAAAATACTTCAAGAACTCATGACAATAAGGGTAAACCATACTTCTCAGAAAGTTCTTTATTAACAAAACAAATTAAAAAGAAAAACTTTTTAAGAGTCCCTATGACTTATTCAAGCAATATACATCAAATAGAGGAAGTAATAAGGAATAACTGGTTCATTTTAGCAGTAGACAAGAATGTGCTTTCAATAGTGGTGAATAAACCTAGGTTTATGTATAAAAATAAAAAGAATTTAAAAAGGATGTTATGTTATCCAAAGTCCGTGATGCATAACACTGGTGCTAACATTATAAATGGTATAGTCCCTTGCTCTAAATGTAACTGGTGCAAATACATAGATTGTACTCATGGATTTAAGCACCCTGATACTGGCAGGTTTATAAAAACATATGCCCAAGCTAACTGTGATACTACACATCTAGTCTACTTAGCTGTATGCCAGGGCTGTTGTAGCTTCTATGTTGGTAAGATGGATCGTAGACTTCGAGATAGGATCTGTGAACACATCTATAGTATTAATAGCCCTATACAAAGCAATGCACTTGCTAAACATGTCTTATTGCACGGTACTGAACATAACTTTAAATCTAAACCACTAAAAGTTGCATATGGAGACATGCGTAGGGGGATATAGGAAATTATGTTGAAAATTTGGAATTAAAATGGATTATAAGAATGAGAGCTAATACTGGAAAGGGGTTAAATGACAAGATCTGTATAAAACCTGTTCTGAAGAACAGGACTTTTAGATAGTAATCTAGGTATTGATGTCTTTTTATATATTTGTGCTGCTATACAATATATAATGAATAAATAAAGTATATCTTTATAGTTTTTTTTACACACACACACATATATATATATATATATATATATATATATATATATGTAAATACAGTGTATATTTTTATTTTATAGATGATGCGTCTTTAAATGTCTTTTAATTCATGGCTTAATTACTAAATTAATTATGTTTTTTGTTTTTTATTGGATGTTGCCTTTTTTAAAAATGGAGTAATGCTTAGGATTTTTGTGTGTCTGAGGAAGCGGCTTGGATAGCTGTGAAAGCACTACACAATAAATAATTTATGCCACCTATCTGCTTTGGGCTGTTATACCTGATTTTCTGGATTTATAGTACAGGTAATGTTTATCATTAGTGTCTTAAAGACCTTTGTACGTATTTTTTTATATTTTTCATGTTTTAACTGCATGACATATTTTACTAGCTTGTGACTTAATGAACAGCATTAACATTTTAATGCTTCAACTGCTTTTTTAAGACTTGCCTGAAGAAGCTTACTTGGTGAAAGTTTTACTTACAATATAATAAATTCATCATGTATCACTAGGATTGGCATGGTTCCATTGGGCTTTTTGTATTTATTGATTTGCTTGATACCACTTGGATTTATTGTTTGTCTGAGTGTTCTTTACTGCTAGGTTCCTGGACTTTGTTAACACTAATGCCCTGGAACAAATAGTATACAACCCCACAAGGGGGTCAAATATTTTCAACCTGGTCCTCACCAACATGGGTGACCACTGCACCACCACAAGTATAGGACCCTCAATGGTTAAATCTAATCATAAATCAGTCACATCTGAAGTAGCTATAACACCTGAACCCTTCTTATGTGAAATCAGGCTAAAAAATTTCACCAAAGCTAATTATATCCTCCTAAGGGATGGAATAAATAATTTCCAAGCTCCTGTTCCCACAGATGGCATTGACAACTATACTAAGGTATACACAAATGCCCTGTACAAACATTAAACAAATGTATTGACACAGCTGTACCTGAGAGGATCAAAACAAGATCTTCAAGAAAAAAACAAGCCTCCCTAGTAAACATCTAGCATTAATAAGTTATACAACAAGAGGAAGAAGTTGCTGTCTAAAAATAAAAAAAGAGGTCCAAGCACTGGAAGAATACCCTCCTCTGCTTGAACAAACAAATATGGCAACTTGTAAAATCATCTAAGGACAACTCTGAAAAATAATTTAGCATCCATAGCTAAGGATAAGCATAAGGCATTCTTCAGCTATATCCATAACAAAATATTTAGGACCCAGACATGTGCTGAACTAGCTATGGATGGCATCACACACACAGACACACACTGATTCTATGAAAAGAGATAACCTATTCGCTGACAGGTTTGGTGAAAATTTCACCCTCCCATCCACCCCAAACATTAAACAAAGCATTTCTCCAAAGAACAAGTCATTAATGCTCTCTTCAAGGCCAAAAAGCCTCTATGGGACTGGACAGCATCCCCGTTTACATTAAATGGTGTAAAACATGAATTAGCATCTCCATTAGGTACTCTCTTCAACCACAGCCTGAGCACTGGTTTTGTACCTGCTGAATGGAAAACAGCAACCATCATCACCCTTCATAAAGGGGGTACAGCAACAGACCCTGGGAACTACAGACCCAAAAGATTAACCAGCCTTATCTGTAAGGCCATGGAACAAATCATCATGGACCTTATAAATAAGGATTTAGGCGACTCCAAACTTTTGATCAGACACAATTTGGTTTAGTCAAAGGTAGGTCATGCCTGTTAAACCTGGTGGACTTCTTCAAAAATGTCACCAGAGCCACAAATGAAGGCAAATCTGTGCATACAGCTTACCTTACTTAGCCAAGGCCTTTGACACAATCCCACATTCAGGCATCATTGATAAATTCTCCCAGCTGAATATCAACCCTTATGTTGTCAGATGGTTTGCTAACTGGCTCACCGAAAGATCACATACAGTCAAAGTTGGGGACTTAACCTCAACCAGCATACCTGGAGTCAGTGCTGGGCCCGCTATTGTTTGGAATATACTTCTCAGAAGTTCAGAGCAAGACAGACAGGTTGTGGCTAAGTTTGCTGATGACCGCAAATTAGGTGCAATTATTGAATCCCCAAAAGATGTCAATATAGTTCAAGAGGGACTTACATAAACCAATGAATGGTGTCAAAGCCATGGACTCAAACTCAGTGCTAAAAAATGCATTATCATCCCCCCTTCAGTAAAAACGATATCCCTGCAGATTATCATATAAATAATAATACCCTATGTAACAACTCAGTAGTGAGAGACTTGGGAACACAAGCTGACTGTAGCCTAAACTTTGACCACCAAGTGTCTACTGTGGTAAAGAATACTGACCACATATCCAGCCCAAACAAACTAGGAACCAAATCACAACTGGAACAGTAAACCACCAGATGTATTGATAAGAAACTTTATTAGGTTAAGCGCTTTCGTTCATTATGAACTTTATCAGAACACTTCAAACAATTAATTCCAAAATTAAATATCACACAACTTAACATCACATGACCCAAGCCAGCCAATGTAAAACTACATGAAATATATACATATCATAGGATCACAGGAAGTTACTAGGCTATTGGCCCTGAGGCCGTTATAAGCCTAGCCAAGAGTTTATCCCATGTTCAGACAAATCAGCACCCGATGCCCCTGTCCAGCAGGGATACAGTTGGAATCCCAGGGATGTATTTTCTATTTCCCATCCAGTTATCCAGGTTGCACTTAAAAAGTGGTAAAGATGTTACTCTGCTTGACGTGAAGTATAAGTATAAGGCACTTTTGTAAACAACTTTTTATAAAACTTCAAACACATACCAATATGTATCACTTAAAAAATAAAAATATATAAAAAAATGTACCTTTAATCATTTTAAGGACTAGCCCCATAACATTTTAGTTTAAGCAAAGAAGTGATACAGCAGGAATCATTCAAACCAGGGTAATTGGTGGCATCAAGCAGCAATTGCCATTTAAGCTCATTTTTATCCAACTGCTCACCAATAACTTGTCCCTGTATATCCTTTTTAACTTGCTCTGTTATGAGAAAATTAAAACTATGCATATTATACTCTTCAATGTATCTATACAAGGCATTGGTCAACTTTTTATTTTTTAATATACGTGCAATGTTCATAAATATGCTTTTTAAATTGTCTAGTTGTCTTGCCAAATTACACCGAACAAGATAAACTACATTAGAAGTATCGTGAGATAAATCCAAAGTAGAAAGACAATCCCCCTTGCAGGTTAACACTCCTTCCGATAGTTTAAACAGATAAATGTGCAAAGTCAGGTTACGGAAGGGGTGAAGCTGGATAGTGCAATAATGTGACCTGAGGAAGCTACATCTAGCGAAAGCGCTTGTCCGTTGCAATAAATTGGTTTGTGAACTATAATATTGTACGCTTTATTTGGATTTTTATTTTGGAGTTTATCCAGAGCGATTTTATTTTGGACTATATTACACTATCCAGCTTCACCCCTTCCGTAACCTGACTTTGTACATTAGAAGTATGGCAAGAAAATTGACTTGCAATTTTATATTCCTTTTATGTGATGACAAATCTTTCAGCCCTATAAAAAAAAATACTGCAAATAGCTACTGCATATAAAAGTACCAATTTTTGTGTCTGTCATCTCACCTGCTCCTTGCCAATTCCTTTCCATATAAACTTGTAAGGATTTGTCCTTTTTATAAGTAACTAATGATTTGCCTCCTAATTCTTGAGCCAAGTCCCTGTCCCTCAAAAATAACTCCCAATTTTTATTAATGCAATCAATAATAGATGGACTGTCCAAAGTGTAGGTAGTAATAAAACGTTTTGTAAAATCACCGTCAGTGGTGACTATTCTCTGCCCTTCATCCCTAACCCTAGAGGATGGTAAACTACCTGGAGAAACCCAAAATGGGTAAATAAAACACAGTATTTCTTTTGTCAATTACTTCATTTTTGATGTCAACAAGAAATTGTTTTGGATAGCCTTTTTTATGGAACATCTCCGAAATATTTTCACATTCAGAATAGAAAGTGTCAATATTGGAGATCATCCAAGCTAAATGAACTAGTTGCCCTTTGACAACTGCCTTTTTGTTTTAAATCTAGGGTGATAGCTTGAAAAATGCAAATACGTGTAAGAAAAGGTGGGATTCCTAAAGATATTGGAAGAAAAGCATTTATTTTCCATATCTTTGCTAATTTCCACATCAGGAAGGAAATCCTACCCTCATTAAACTGATATGAAAAATTTAGAAAATCCACAGCATTATTAAGACATATAAAACATTCATCCAGCTTATCTCTAGTATCCACCCATAGAATAAAATCATCCAGGTACCTAATATAGAGCATCCAACAATCCACAAATACTCTATACAACTGACCCTCAAAATGGATGAAAATGTTTTTTAACACAACATCCATTAAGGTGGTAATGGCATTTACCTTATTTGAGCTTAATGCTGTAATTAAATCAAAAGGTGCTTTAACAAAGTATTAGTTTAAGGGTGTGCACACTTATGCAACCAGCTTATTGTACATTTTTTATTTTTTATATTTTTTTCCCTAACAGATTTGTTTTTCAATTGAATTGTACAGGTTATAGGTCACATTAAAGATGGGAAAAGTTTTGAAATGATTTATTGTGGTCTCATTTTTTATATCACAAAAAAAAGTTGGGATCATTGGCAAGGGGGAAAGGCATAGACAAACAGGTTCCCCCAATGGAAGGAGAGAGCATTCACCTTCCAAGCTCCTGTGTGGAATTCCCTGGTGCAGAAATGGTGTAACTGTTTGTTTTCTATGGATGAGAAGAGGTCCAAATGAAGGCCCATCATAGAGGCAGTCTGCCAAAGGGACATGGCTAGATGACAAAACGGGTAGGAGTGTGTTCCCCCCCTGCTTCTTCATGTACCACATGATTGTGGTATTGTCTGTTTTGAGGAGCAGCAGCCCTTGTTTTAGGTGACTCGAAGGCTGTGATAGCTGTGAGCACCCTTCTCTGAAGTATAGACCAACACTAAGGGACTCTGGCTAACAAAGTTTGCAGATGACTGCAAACTGGGAGCCATTATTGAATCCTCAAATGATGTGGATATTCTACAAAAGGGCTTTACAGAAACAGATGCCTGGTGCCAGAGCCATGGGCTCAAGCTCAACGCCAAGAAATGTAGTTATCCCCTTTGGGAAAAAACATGTACCCATGAATTACCACATAGGTGGCAGTACACTAAACACCAAATGTGTGATGAGACTTAGGGACACAGGTGGACAGTGGTCTCACCTTCAATAACCACATCGCCACAAGTCAGGAAATCCTTCTATGTGGCACACCTCATCACTAAGGTCTTTTCAAACAGAAAAAAGGAGGTCACTGTCCCACTGTACTCATCCCTCATTAGACCCATTATAGAATACAACACCTCATTTGGTATGTACTTCTCAGGACATCTGCAACAACTGGAAAGGCTGCAGAAATACCTCACTAAATGAATCACAGGCCTAAAGCAGATGCCCTACTCTGACCACCTTAAAAAACTCCAGCTATACTCTGTCGCATATCATCTACTCAGAGGCGGATCTCTGCTTAACATACAAGGCCATGACAAACCCAGAGCTGTTGGACATGCTACACAAAGAAATCCCAATCCCTCAGAGCCACACGCTCCAGGGATCTATACCCTGTCATCACAATAAACAAAACATGCTGGAGGGATAGGTTCCTGACCTAGAGACTCCCCAGACTCTGGAATAGACTGCCCATACATGTTAAGCAGAGCGGCTCTTTGGCCCTCTTCAAAAGGAACCTTGATGAATGGATGGAAGAAAGGAAATTCACCCCAGGGATCATGTCAGTCGCCCTGCTAGACAGGGGTCCAGGGAAGTAAAATGTGTCCAGGAGAGCGCCCAAGAAGGTGATCTGTCTTGTGGGCTGGAAATTGGATTTTTCCTTGTTGATGGTACATCCCAGAGAGGTAGGCAGGGCTTGGACAAAGATGAGGTCCTGCAGGAGCTTTTTCTTGTTGTCTGCCTGGATGAGACAATTGTCCAGGTAGGGGTAAATGTTTATGTTTTTTTGCCTGCAGAAGGAAATGACTGGGGGCAGGCATTTAGTGAAAACTCTGAGAGCAGTAGATAAGCCAAAGGGCAGAGCAGAGAAATGAAAGTGTTGTGAGCCTGCTCTGAAGTGAAGGAACCTTCTGCAGGATTCTAGAGTAACTAGGCAGGCATTTTGAGTCAGCATGGGCAAAAGCTTTTGGAGTGCAAGCATTTTGAATTTTGGCGCTAGCAGGGAAAGGTTTAGCGTGGATAGATCTAGAATAGGGTGTCAAGTGCCCTCTTTCCTGGGTACCGGGAACAATCTTGAATAAAACCCTTTTCCTGCTTGTTCCAGAGGTACAGGCTCCACTGCCCCCTGAGCACAAAGTTTATGAATTTGGCAGAGGGCCTCTGTCCGCTGATTTGCTGGTATGTCTGGGTACCCTGATAAGTGTGAGTTCTCTTTGAATGCGAAACTGTATCCTTGAGAAATGATTTTTAGCACCCACTGATCTACTGTGATGGCTAGCAAGTTGTCTTTGAAAAGGGATAGCCTTCCTCCTAGCCTGTGGGTGGGGCAGAGGGGGAGGGAGGAGTCATTGTGAGTCCGTAGGATAGGTAGTTGACTTAGAACTCCCTGCCCAGATGGTTGTAGAGGTCCATTGTCTGGGCTTCTGCTGACTTTGTAGTTGCTTGCCTGGGTACTCTCTCCCCACGCCCTTTTCTTTAACAGGTTTTGATTGGGAATGAAAGGAAAAGTGTTTGGTGGGAAAGTTCCAGCTGAATCTGGGAGGTTGTACTTGGAGCAAATCTTTCACTGTCTGCATTGACCTGGCCTTATCCTCCATTTTCTTGATCACCTCCTCTGCCTTAGATCCAAACAAGCGGTTCTTATCTAGGGGGGTCTAGTAGTTTGGATTTGACATGATCAGGCACAGGCTGCTCTTTCAGCCATGCATGTCTCCTAATAACTGACCCCACAACAGCAGCCCTGCTACCGACTTCTAGGGCATTGAATCTGCAGTGGAGGGAATGCTTTTGAACTTGAGAGCTGGAGTGTAAGAGCTCTCCCAGTTCTCTGGAAGGTGAACTGTCAAAGGAAGTTTTTTGCTTTAAGAGTTCAGGCATATGTTGCTGATATTTAAGCATATGGAACTGGCAGTTAAGATCTGATAGGTAAGGTATCAGAGGTGTATACCTTTTTTTCCCCATCTGTCTAGGGATCTGCTATCCTTGTCAGAAAGAATTTGATTTTTAGAGGAACTGACCCTAGACCCTTTCGGTCCCTTGGTGATGACCTCTGGGTTGGCTGCAGGGTTTTTGTATAAATATTGATGGGTGTCTAGCACCCTGTAATACTTGTCTGGCTTTCTGGGTGCAGGAGTCAGGGCATCAGGGGTGACGCTAGACTCCATAAAGACATCCTCTATCACATCCAAAATGGGAGGAATGGCTAAGGGTTATGCTGGGGAAAGTCCAGAAACTCTTAGTATCTTTTTTGACTGGGGGTAGTCCTGAGCTTCCCAATGGAAGTGTTCCCTGAGGGTAGGTAAGGTCTTGCCAAAAGATAGGTCCTCGGGGGGGGGGGTGCAGATGGAATGGATTCCTCTGCATCACAATCCTCGAAGGTAGTAAGGGGTTGCTGTTCATTGTCCGAATCCAGAAAGTCTGATTCCTCAGTGTCAGGTTCTAAGAGAATCTCTGGGGAAATGTCCCTTTTTCTTTTGGCTGGGGTAGTCTGATTGTCTCTGATTAGTGTGATAAGCTCCTCAACCATCTTAAGTAGCTGCTGTGACTGAGCAGGCTGGGCCTGAGGAAGATGGTGAATGGGAATTGTTTTTCTAGGAGTGGCCTTGCTTTTAGGCCTCAGTGTTTTAATGGGCCTGGATGCAACTAAGGATGGCAGGGTGGCCATTGGTTTGTGTCTGGTGTTGGTTATCCAAAAGGTCTCAACGGAAGCCAGTGCCTGCAAGTCTGACAACTCTTGGCTAGACAGGTGTAGTCTGATCCGGCAGCATACCAGACTCCAAAAGGGTCTCGGTAGAGGCCTGCGGTGGCTGTGCGGCTGTCAACATGGGCTGCGTAGGTACCTCACTGAATTCCGCTGTGCTAGTAGCCTTCAGGTTGGAATCATCTGTAGGCCTAAGTTTGTGTGGTCTGTCCCTTTCTTTGTCTTTTCCTCTTTTTGTGGAGATCCACAGGATATTTGACTGACAGATGCCATTACGTACTGAGAAGGGCTCTCATTTAAATGTCTGGCTACAAATTCGGCTCCATGGCAAATGGTTCTAGCATTAAAGAAATCACAGAACTGACATCCAGGAACGTTGTGGTCTGGGCCTAAACAAGTTACAAACAGATTATGGAAGTCTCAGTGTGATATTTGTTTTCCACAGTGGAGACAATTACTTACTTTTTCAGATATTGGTTAGTGCAAGAAAAAGATCCCCAATGAGGTACTTAGCTTTAGTTATTTTTTCGTCTTCACTCTGGCAAAGGCCAACCGACGCACACACAAACTGCTTCTGCTTTGGGCTCCACGGCAAGAAAGACTGATGTAATGGTGGCAGCTGCCTTGCTTTATACCACTGACAACCTGACATCAGTCTTTGGCAACCTGCAGCCGACACAGGAGGGATACTGTTTACTCTGGTATCCGGGCAGGATGAGGGCTACCCAGCAGGGATAGCCCACAAATGATGACTGAAACAGTGAAACACAAAGAACATCTGCCTCCTTTGCCTCTGAAGGAGTTGTCTCCACATGGATCCTGGAAAGGTTCCAGAGATTTGCAGAACCACATTTTCTTACTGCCTCTCTGATTTCTACAGAAAAGTTCACTGAGGGGTAGAAAGCTTGATTCCCATGGCAGATAGGGTCTTTCCTTCTTGCTCACTGTGGGTAAGAATCTCATTCACAGAAGGACCAGACAAAGGCGTGTCTTCAAAGGGAGCATTGATGAAAGACATCTGGAAAAATTCCGCAAGGTCTCATAGTTGCATCCAGGCATCTCCTTATGGCAATGCCAGAACTGGCTGCCCATGAAGCACCTTCTGCTGTATGAAAGACTAACCTCATGGACACATTGGAAATTGACAAAGAGTAGCTAGCTGAGATCATCATTGTTTAAAATCCTCTGCAGACATGGACTCTGAGACAGAGTTTGAAGGTTCTTTTGTCAAATCTCTCTGTAGTCTTGTAAACTGTACTAGGTAGTTCAGTGACCTCAGCGGTGAAGGTCACTGAAGCAAATACACACTTTCCAAATTTGCCCAGTGACCTAGACTCTCTGCTAGTGGACAGAGGAGCTTTGCTCTGCTAGTTCCTATTTGGTGGTGGTCATCACAACCATTGCATCTATAGGGACTCCTCTGCTCCAGTGTGGTTTATCCTTTAAATGGGGCTAAGAAATTCTCCAGTGATTGGCTCAACAGAATCTTGCTACTTCCATGCCCAGCAAAACGCTAGATCAATAAACTCATCTGCCGGGGGGGAATCACCCAACATGTACATGGACAAAAAACAAAAGCCTCTAAAATACTGACTCCTCTGGAGAAGGAGTAAAGGAAAACCAACCACTTTTCTGTCTAAACATCTGCAATGTCTCCAAAGATGACATCATCAGGTGGTGATCTGGAGAACCCTTCTTCCTTGAAATCAGTATCTTCAGTGAGAGATTCCAGTAAAGAATATATGCTCCTTTTCTTGCATGACCTCCTCAGAGGGATGTTCAAGGGAGGTATCAGAACACAGGGGTGTTCCTCCACTTGGACTTACTGGAAGCTAGGTGGAACTGGCTGTCCTTGTGGAATAAGCCTGATGGACTCAGTGCTGAGAAACGAACAAGAAATAGGGGGTGGATCTGATGGGTGAGAGACCGGATCTCTAGAAAGAGAAAAATCCCTTTCCATAATGTTGAAGGCAGATGGAGCAGGAAAAGCCGTGGCTACCCACACCAGAGTTGAGTGTTCCAGTATGGGTAGATCATGACTCCGACCTGATTTGTGCTTGGAGGAGAGAAGCAGACTTTAGCTGTCCAGTGCTGAAGATCCAAGGGGCAGGGAGGGATCCTACAACATCAGAGTAGACCCAGCTCCACAGATCAATGCCTACACTTCAGCTCAGGGACCAGTTCTGATCCAAAGGCATGGGAGCAGAACTGCTCAGGGAAGCTGTCTGAGTCAAAGAAGTAATTCTCTTTGCTTCCAACTCAAAAACTCTCAGGACTGATGGATCCTAGGGCTCTGAAACTGAAGGTCAGATAGGCACATCACCTAAGTGTCATGTTTAATCATAGCCTCACCTCAGGCTTCATGCCCACTGAGTGGTGCATAGCTACAGTCATCCCACTCCACAAGGGGGGATCCACCTTGGATCCCAGGAACCACTGCCTCCATCAGTCTGATGAGCCTGATCTGCAAGGTCATGGAATGTATTATCATGGAACCTATAAACAAAGACATTGGCAACCTTCAAACACTGGACCTCACCCAGTTTGGGTTCATGAAGGGCCGATCCTATCTCCTGAACCTGATTGACTTCTTCGAATCAGTCTCCAGATCCATCGACGAGGGTAAGGTGGTCCACACAGCCTATCTGGACCTTGTCAAGCCTTTGACACCATCCCCCACTCTGCAATCATAGACAGACTTACTAAGCAGGGCATTAATATCTACGTCACTCGATGGGTTGCCAACTGGCTTACTAACAGAACCCACACTATAAAAGTAGCCAACTCCAAATCCAGCTCCAGACAAGTGGAGTACCCCAGGGTTCAGTCCTGGGACCGCGCTTGTTTGGCATCTACTTCTCTGAAGTACAGGCCAAAACTAAGGGACTCTGGCTAACAAAATTCGCAGATGACTGCAAACTGGGAGCCATTATTGAATCCCCAAATGATGTGGATAATCTACAAAAGGGCGTTACAGAAACAGATGCTTGGTGCCAGATCCATGGGCTCAAGCTCAATGCCAAGAAATGTATAGTTATCCCCTTTAGGAAAAAACATGTACCCGTGAATTACTACATAGGTGGCAGTATACTAAACACCAAAAGTGTGATAAGAGACTTAGGGACACAGGTGGACAGTGGTCTCAACTTCAATAACCACATCGCCACAACAGTCAGGAAATCCTTCTATGTGGCACACCTCATCACTAGGGGCTTTTCATCCAGAAAAAAGGAGGTCATTGTCCCACTGTACTCATCCCTCATTAGACTTATTATAGAATACGGGTCTATATTAGAACATCGACTTTTTAAAACATCGAATGTTATAATATCGACCCCTATTCAGCGAATGCTGACAATATCGAACTTGAAGAACAGCGATTTTTTTCCCAGGGAAAAAATTTGCTGTTCCGACACACATACACACAACACAAGCACACCAAACAAACAGCAATCCACATGCATACACCTAAAATCCTACATCTAACCCTACACTAAACTGTACATACACCACTAACTTGGTCTGGGCGGCACAGTGGTGCAGTGGTTAACATTGTCACCTCACAGCAAGAGGTTCTCTGGTTCGATTCTCGGCTGGGGTGCCTTCTGTGTGGAGTTTGCATGTTCTCCCTGTGTTCGCGTGGGTTTCCTCCGGGTACTCCGGTTTCCTCCCACATTCCAAAGACATGCATCTGGAGCATTTCTCCCCGGGCCTCCGCTGAAAACAGGCTCTGTGGAACCTAGTCGGACTTTCCCGGTCAACAAATGTTAAATAAAAAAAATAAATAAATAAAATAACTATCCACTTACCTTAACCCAAACCCTAAGGTCCATCAGAATCGCACAATCACCTCACCCGCGCTCTAACCCTAACTCACCTACCCTGCCCTAACCCTCATGTCCACACTATCGCACACTTACCTGACCCACGCCCTAACTCACCTACCCCACCCCCTAACCATCACGTCCACACAATCACACACTTACCTGACCTGCGCCCTAACCCTAACTCACCTACCCTGCACCCTAACCCTCACGTACACACAATCGCACACTTACCTGATCCCGACCCGTAACTTTCCACTATAGTGCTGAAAATAACGAAGACACAGGAACGGACAACCAAATTCCTTCCCTAGGAAGAAATTTGGTGTTCCGCAGCTTCACTATTTTCAGCGTTCACTGAACAGGGGTCGATATTACAACATTCGAAGTTGTGAAACTTTGATGTTCTAATATAGACCCATATAATACAACGCCCCATTTGGTATATACCTCTCAAGACATCTGCAACAACTGGAAAGGCCACAGAAATACCTCACTAAAAGAATCACCTATCGTCTACTCAGAGGCGATCTCTGCTTAACATACAAGGCCATGTCAAACCCAGAGCTGCTGGACATGCTACACTTAAAGAAATCCCAATCCCACAGAGCCACACACTCCAGAGATCTAAACCTTGCCATCACAATAAACAAAACATGCTGGAGGGATAGGTTCCTGACCCAGAGACTCCCCAGACACTGGAATAGACTGCCCATACATGTCAAGCAGAGTGCCTTTTTGGCCCTCTTCAAAAGGAACCTTGACGATTGGATGGAAGAAAGGAAATTCACCCCTGGGATCACGTCAGTCGCCCTGCTAGACAGGGGTCCAGGGAAGTAAATAGTGTGGGAAGAAATAGCCAGGGATTTGATATGGCTAGGCTTGTATAGGCCCCTAGGGCTTATAGCCTAATACCAACCTATGAACCTATGAGAAGGAGATAACATTGTGTGAGTAGTGGCTGGAAGAGTCATGGATCCAAAAAGGGACGCAGCTGAAATAATCGCCATCTGGATGAACTCTGTGGAACTTTCACATCATATCCAAGTCCACTTTGGATAGACTTTTGGAAGACCTGATGAATGATGTGATCAACTGAGGTCTGGAGTGCTTTTTTTGGGGTCTGCATGAATGGAGAATAAGAGCCTAAGGAAAACAGAATCAATAAGGAAGTCAGGAAAATGAGTCCTCAGAGTGTATGATGTACTAAGCCTCAGATCTGAAGGCTTTGGATCTATAACTTGAGTGGTCGAGATGAGGAGAAACCACAATCAGTTCTGATGGTTTCAAATCTGTGGGCTTAAGATCCACTGTACGTCATTTCAGAGCTGATGGAATTTGGTGAGTTTGGAGGGTGGCTCAGACACTTCAGAGGTGACCGCTTCCTATGCTCCAATGGAGCTTTTGATGACTTATTGGAGGTTTGAGCCCTTGAAGATGAGGAATATGAAGGAGGAAGCAAATACTTGAGCATTGGGTCATTTCATCTGTCAGCTGTGATATGAGAATTAAAGGCTGCGCAGATTGAGCAGCTCGTATTTTTTAAGTGAGTTGGCCCCAAGCAGTAAACACACTCCTTGTGGGCATCCAAGTTAGGGATTTTATGCTCACGAGAAGTGCATTTTTTAAAACCTGTTGGCTTGTCGGCCATGACAGCACAAAAGAAACTGTAGGGAATATAACAATAGTAAAAAATATATATATATATATATATATATATATATATATATATATATGGACAACATCAGATCACAGCATATTTCAACCAGTTGTTGCCGGCCCTTTAAAAAACAGCATGGCTCCTTACCCTCCACCCAAAAGGCAGCTACCTGTATATGCATCTGTCTGATTGTGAGAAAAGTAAAAGAAATAATGATCGTTGTAATGTTTCCATCTTGTTACTCATAGACAGTACATTGCTCTTATAGAAACTTTAGTGATCCTCTGTGCACCCCTCTGAATTTTGTGAGGACAATTAAACAAATAATGTCTATAACTCTCACTACATCATTATTTATTAAATGTAATCCACCGCATTTTCTCCCCAAATCCCCAATTTTAGGAGAGATTAGGAGGGACAGAGTATTATTTTGAGTTAAAATCAGGGACATTTGAGAGGTATACAGTAATATACGACATTCCAGCTCTATTCCATGCAAATAGCAGCCTCACATTAAAGTATTTCACATTGTATCCCATAAATCACATTAGTCTTGCAAAGCCAGAATAATGAACATGCAAATATTCATTTCCCTCTACAAACAGTCCCAGCAATTATAGGTATTTGTTTGTGCATATCTCACATATCCAGTTTAGTCTATTTTACTTCACACAAATGCACACTAGTCCTGCAAAACCGAACAGTTATGGTTTAAAATGAAAAAAACAAAAAACAAACAAGCAGGTCATTTACTTAACAGGCAACCTACACTTCCACTCAGCAAACAGAGCTATTTCTGTGTTCACTTGAGGTGTAAGACATAGCAAACGGCAGTCTTGTATTTTATTTCAGTCTTTGTCCATGGAAAAGATAGCCACATGCATCATATTCTACTTTACTTCACATAAAGGGCAATAATCTATCCTGCAAAGATCACCTCATTTTATTATATTCTCCCATAGACAGGTCCTGTAATATTAACGTACTTAACAGAACGAGGGGGGTTGAATCAACATGCATTTTCTGAGGAAGAAGAAGTACAAAACTCCAATACCTTGCATTTTTGACTGACTGTAATCTTTTGCGGTTTATCAGCAAATTAAAATAATTTACAAGGGTTCCAGTGCAAGCATATCCAATGAAATCAGGCATATTTTGTAATATCAGGGACAGCTGAGATACCAGGTAGGACTAACCAGCTGGCTGGTTATCACCAGTAATATTATTAAAAACAATTATCTCACAGCTTCTTCTAAGCACCACAGATTTGCAGACTTCTTGCTCTGTGCCACCTTCAGTTTACCTAATGAAACGGGTAAGTCATAGAAAGGACAAAGCAGGTACTGCACAAATTAAATGTCCCCATCTACAGATGCTTCTTTCCAAGGGAGCTGCAGCTGCTGCATGTATGAAGTAAGGAAGCTCCATACTGAAGACTTAATTATTTGTGTTAAGTAAAGAAATGACATATTACTTACTTAAAGAAAATAAATAAATACTGAAAAAGCGCCCCTACAAAAGCAGTGAGAGCAGCACCTAGTTCTCCTGTGTGTAAAACTGGCCATGAGGTTAAAGTACTAGTGGTCAGTGGGAACCACCATTGGACAGAGGCCAGAAAACATTCAGGAAAAGTATTAACAATGGGAGAACTGCTAATCTCGCATGGAGGTGAGGGCAACACACTTTTAATTTTGGAGAGGGGGTTATATGGTCAGGACCTTGCGTCCTCTAGTGCATATACAGGACCAAGGTGGTATAAATCCAACCCTGCATATACAATGGAAAATGTGAAAGTGAAAATCACATTCAAGTCTTCACGTTTACAAGGGAGAAGGCAAAAAAAGGAGCCATATCTTCCTTATTTATTATGCAAATTCACAACTATATCACTGTGCAATATAAGCAAAACAAACCGCTATTATGTACCCAAGGAGAAAATGCTGGCAACCACTTACATGGGCAATATAATCATAATCTCCAGATTATTGCAATAAGACTATTTAGTTCTTGAAAGTTCGGATATCAAGTTACTTTTGTATAATGTTATTTTCCTGGCACGGAAGATTAACGCCCTGCCTACCACCATACAATTCATTATCAAATAGCAATACAGCTGCTGAAGGAGCCAGAGTCATACAGAGAGAGAGAGAAATAGAGAGCGACGATTCACTGCTGCTGGAGGCTGTGTAATTAAGCATACAGCACAAGAGCACAGCATGGCACCTAGCAATACCAAATAGTGCACACATTTATATTGAGTGTGCACAGAATCATGTATGACTGCCCCTTTAGGAACTGTACTGTGATTGACACCCCTGGATCTTTGGACATGCAGATTGAAGTGTTGGTGGAAGATATTATGGACCAAAATCTTCTTACTCTCTTTGAGATGCTAGCTGTGATTTTAGGCTTCTCATCTCTCCATGCCTCCAGAGTTAGTGTGCAGAAAAAGTAAAGTGCTATGGAGGAGAAAAAGAGGTCAAAAAATACTTCTGCACTCTGGGTAAGGTGTCTTTGAACACATATACAACTTTTAAAAGTCATCTGATTTATTACTGTCAACATGTACTGCAGCTGCTTCTACAGTGCAGCTTTAAAGGGCTATTTCATTCTAATAGTAGCAAATGAAAACATTCAGCACATTAAGTTCCTGTCAGTACTTAGTTTTTAGTTCAAAAATATGTTTTCATAACTAAACAGAACATGAAACTAATGCCTGATGGCATTCACTATGTGCTTGAAAATGGTGCCAAGTTAGCCATTAATTGTACTGGCAATTGTGTTCTAGTACCCCTTGTTTATTACCAATGCCATTTACAGTGAAGGGAATCTCTGCTCCAAATGAGCTTGCCTTTTTTACTACACCCCTGCTTTTATCATAGTGCAGCAGATGTCAATGCCATAGGCACTGTCTTAACAGCAAGTTTAAATTTTATTGTTCAGTGAATTATTTGATATTAAGTCACAACAGATTTTGTCAGAATTTAATATTTAGAGCATGTACAACAGTGGTTGTCAATTAAAATGGAAAGTAAGATAGTTTAAGGAAGTACATAAAAAAGTAGGGGTGAGTGATGAGCTGTGACAGGGAGGAGTGGGATGGTAATGGAGGTAAAGGAGAAAAGGAAGAGTGGAAGAAAGAGTAACAGAGAACAAAGACAGAAATGAGTAATGCACAGTGGGCCACTTATTAATTAAATGTGAGTATGAGAGTTTAATTAGGGGTATGGTCAGATGATTACATTGGTAGTAAAACGTGTAGATTTAGCTTCATTGTGAAGGTGATGTTTTTTTAAGTTCTATCCAGAATGTGGGATAAGAACACATTTCTTTTGAAGTGGCTGGAAAAGATTCCAAAGCATAGGGAGCAAGATAGAAAAGCTATTGTCCAGGCATTGACCTTCAGTTTGGGATGTTTTTAGTCCAGGACCATTGGATGGGGAAACAGGTGCTGATTTTAGTGTCTGCATGAACCAGACACCCTTTGGAATACTTGTTGAATTTGGCTAGGCTTGTAAAAGCCCCGGGGCCATTAGCCTAGTAACCTCCTATGATCCTGTGGTATGAATCTTATTTATTTTTCAAAATCTAATGGTTAAGCAGAAGGCAAAAAGGGAAACAAAGGTTAAACAATTTAAAAATAAGTGACTCAATAACTTGAGTGTGGTGGTTTACTCAAAGTCATGTGCTTCAGATAGAGTGTAGCAGTTTGTACTCTGTCTTCACAGCCATCATAATGAATGTAGCAACTGGGTTTCAGGTGACTTAAAAATACATACTTTTTTGTTAGCTACACCAATTATTGGTAAACCATACTCCTATTCTGCCAAAACAGGACGATCAGTTCTACTTAGCCAATAAGGGGTGTAGGCAAGAGCCAAGTGCGTCCATGATGATGAGTCTGACCTTAATCCGGAGTTTCTCTTAAAAGGCACTCATCTGTCTCATCAATAAAAGAAGTGAACTCTATAATTCCGAACTCCAGTGTCTTTCTTTAGAAAAACCTTTAAGATCTTTTACTTCAGCCTCCTCATCCATCTTCAATCAGAAGCTGAGAAATTAACCTCAGCAGATACTGGTAATGTGACCTGACAGAAGAGTTTTCGAGGCCAAAACATTCTAAACAGAAACTCTGGATTCAAGTCGGACTGACCAACATGGACGTACTTGACAGCTACCTACCCCTTATTGGCTAAGTAGGACTGACCGGGCTTTCATGACCATTTGTAGCTCCTTCATTGAGTCACAAAGGAATTTAGTCACTTGCACCCATACTCTAATCCTACTGGGACATAATTTTTGTAACCCATTCTGCCAAAAGAAAGTATAATTGTTTAACGTGAACTTACCATAACAGAGGTTGTTCGAATGATCACACTGCTGCAGTAGCCTTAGCTATACGAGTTATATTGTCGTATCCTTGGCAGGATATAACTCGTATAGCTAAGGCTACTGAAGCAGTGCTCAATATGAAGAACATCACCTTTTCTAACTGCTATTCTAGTGTGTGTGTGTGTGTGTGTTCTGGTCTACACCAGTACAGTGTTAATCTTGGCAGAAGTTTCATTTACGTAGCGCTAAACGGTCAGCTGTTGGTCTAATAAAAGACCAAGGCAGTTGAAGTGAGATGACACCTGATCACTGTGAACTATTTCAAGTACCTGCCAGTTTGGGGGCACTGAGGAGAGTATTTGCTGGGTTCCAAAGAGCATATTTTTTGCACTTTCTTAAGCTGATTAGAGAGAATATAGACATCATCTTACTTACTGGTTAATGGACAAGTTCATGATTGATAGAGGCAATCTTTGAAACAAAAATGCCAGTGTTATCTTCCTATAACCTCCATGCTTATAGGAAGCTCAGAAATAACTGCAAAGTCAGGTTTAGAATGCAGTAATGATTTGATAAATTTCACAACAGAGATATAGTACAAAAGGAACCGTAGAGCCGGGAGAGCAGGGTCAACAAGGGAAGGTCTACTAATATTTCATCATGAATACTTTCTCCAATAGTTATGCCAGAGCTATTGCTGAGAGGTTTGAAATGCAGTTTGAAAACACTATCCCAAAATGCAATCCAGACAAAACCACAGTGCAGGAGACCCTAGACCTCTGCTTTCTAAGTTCTTAGATTTTCTAATATTACCCTTGCTAAACAGAAAGCTTCTCAGCAAAGTAAAAGCACATAGTCCTACTATATTAAGTAACATTCATCAAGACTTTAAACATAATTCAGATGACATCCTTACTTAGTCCCTGCTCTCGAAATTAACAGGTATCTTAGAGAACAAAATGTCTGACCAAAATGTAAGAAGGCCATAACAGCACCTTGGACTTTACAAACTACATGCCATTCATTGTTCTAGTCAACAAAATATCAAAAAGAATTGACCCTAACGACAGATGAATGATGTCACTATAAGCAGACTCCCCTCTGAATGCCAGCTCCATCTCCATCTTCCCCATAGACTGGAACTCTGCAATATGTTGCAATCAACTGCTGGTGTACTGAAATGAAAAAGGAAGATTATGGGAACATTACTTTTCCACCTCTCAGAGGTCTCTAATACTGTGACGCATCTCTACACTATCCTGGCATGGGCCAGAGCAAAAAAATGAAGAGATGGTTTGTCAGCTGATTAAACTGAAAATGGACAACAAAACAATAATCTACTTTATCTAATGAAAATGTCAACGTATACTACTTTTTTTCATATTAACAACACATGGGGACAATGCAGCGACACACGAGTTAAAGCAGTGACATGTGCCTTCAAACACATTTTCTCAGCTTGAGTCCAGATAGGCAAAGTCCATGTTCATATTATTAGGATAGAAAAAAAGATCCATGCCCATATTATAAAAAGATCCATGCCAATATTATGATCAAAAAGATAATTAATAATAATTATAAAATATCAATGCCCATTTTACCTCTAAGCCTCATCAAGGCAGAAACAGGAAATTGCCTCAGTGCCTAGTTTTGATAAAAGCATGACTGAAGTCACATCATCCACAAAATACATGGTACCATATGGTAGTAATGTCCTAAAATTCAAAGTTCAAGCTGCCAACATTTGTGACCAAAATCTCAGCCTTCTACATTGTGTCAAACACTATCTCTTGCCATACTAAAAGAGCAATGGTCAGTGTCCTTTTGCTACCCAAATTTCTGTACGGTCAGCCATGTGCACAAACTTATCTAACAGCATTCAATTCAAAATGGAGTCAGCTTACTCCTGTGCTGCCAGATCGGCATCTGATGTCAGAAGCGGGCACCACTTCTGCTGCTGAGTACATTGGAATGGCTTGAACTAAGCAAAAGCCCAGGCTGAAGCAGCCAGTATGGTCACAAAATACTGTATGACCTTCAGTGGCCTGCTATATGCAGATCTCCATCCTGATGCAAATTCACACATTCACACCAGGGTATTAACATTCAACAGCATTTGTCTTCTGTATGTTACCAGGAGTAAAATCATGGGTACTGATGGCATCTTACCAGCTCTGTTTCTGCAATTTAGACGTTTCTCTCATCTAAAGCCATCAGAAAAGAGCACAGAAGACATCTTTTCCAATGCCAAACATTTCTTCAATAAATGACACAGCTGACTGTGGATCTAGTTTTCCCACTGTCCTATAATGATTAATTTCCCTTTGTGATGTAGTTAACTTTTGATTATGAAACGGACTTGACCAGTTTCTTACTTCCTACACCCTTTTACTCATCTTCTCCCCCTCCTGTTGTCTTCCCCTCCTGTAGTATTCCAAAGTAATACGCACAGGATGTTGCAAGGTAATCAGCCTATACAGTCTAACTTTAAGTGAACTTATATTAACTCACCTCCACCCCCATGTTTCTGTTGCACTTTCTCCACATATTCCATGCCCCCTTGTATGTCTCTGTGGCACTCATATTCACCATCTAATCTGCTAATATATGTGCCTAGATCCTTTCTGTGTTGAACTGCTTTCAAAGATCCAAGGAGTATTTGATTCCTGCGGTCTGCTGCCTGTGCACTTTTCTGTTCATCCTTCCTAATCAGTATGACCCTTCTTATCACCAAAATACAGTATTGCATATCCATATTATGTCTTCTTATCTCCTCCAATCCCATCTGTAGTGCGAATGGCTATAGCTACATTAGGATCTAGTCCTACTTCCTTCCCTTCCATCCAGTGCATCCATCTAGTGACCTTCCTCTGGATTCCTTCTGGAATCTTCATGTTACTCTCCCTGTATGACTTTTCAAAAATGTAAAAGTAATCATTGTGAGTCCTGAGCAAGGCCCAGAACAAAAGAAGCATTACCCCTTTCCAAAGCCCATGTCCCAGAAATGTAACTCAGTATTCCATTCACTGCTGCCACTACACTCTCAATCTACTCCAGGTTTGATCGATATCAGTAGGTCTTCTTACTCCTATTCCTATGACCATGAATTCCTTTCTCATCCACCTCAGCTAACACTTCATATACCAAAGCTGTTGAGGCCCAAATGCAACAGAGTGCAGTTTTTGCTGCACTAAAGCTTAACTGTCATCTCAATGCCCTCTTAATCAGCCTTTCCAAGTCCTGCTTTAGAAGACTATTCTCTTATTCTCCACGTTGTCTGAAACAAACACACAAGCGTGCTGGGTTCAGACCTAACATGCGCAGTACGCCACTAGTTCTTTGTCTTATTCTTGACATTTTCCCACTTCACCTTCACCTTTGTGGCCTAACCCTTTAATCATACTGCAAAATCCAGCTCCTTATCTTTGTCCTGCCCCAGGCTATGCACTTTTCCATGCAGCCAGTAGCTGCACAGTGATTTGTCATGCTTATTGTTGTCACACAGACTACACCTCAACAATTGTATCATTCCTCCTCTTTCTTCTCCATGTATGTCTCTAACTGCAAATCTAGAATTTCCAATTCAAGATTTAGTTCAACTGCACCATTCTGTTTTTGTCAGCACGTACAATACGTCTAAATTAATCAAATAAAAGATTAATCATCTTCATGATGGCTTAACACTTCTTTCACATCTGTTTAAACCTACATATATTTTTTTTTTTAATTTTTGCACTTACTTTACATGTTGTATACCATCTGAAACACTCCTCCCTAGGCATCCCCAGAAAAGGGCTCTACACAGTTCAGAAACTTCATCAATATCACAAATATATGTAAATACACTGACATATAGACAGAGAGATTAAATAATAAACTTCCTTCATTATTTCTTTAGACATGCTAAAAGACGATTTTACACAGACCAAATAAAACAGGAAAAGATGAAGCAACTCAGCAAATCAGAAGTAACCGAAAGAGCTCTAGTGAACTCTTGGCCAGCAGCTGGATTCAAACTGCTGATCATGAAGTCTGCTCATCGTGCAAACACAGTCTGGACCTACCAGCAGCTTTTATACTAATGGCAATTTTGTGTGTTTACCTATGTATTAATTAGCTGGTTTAGAACACTGATCCCAGTGGACCATTTTCAGGTTCATCCTCTGTAAATGAACAGCCTGCATTGGGGCGTACATTCGTATGCACATCAGTTGTTACTGACAAACAAATCAGCTAAAGCTTAATTGCACAGTGCACTCAAGTAAGAAACAGATGACAATACAGTATTTATTTATATGAACTTTGTAATACTGTTTTAGTAGTAAAAAATAGCTATCTGTGGAAACAATGGAAAAAGATGACACAGGGAGGTTCACCTTTGTATACTCTCACAAAGGAGGGAGTTTAAACACTATAGCATGAGAAAAGACAAGTGCACTGCAACTTGAGTGGGACACAACTACTCTTTTGACTTGTTAGTTCCAGAATTGCTGCAGATGAACTAACACATTTACTACCTAGCCATCTATACAGCAATCCTCACCGCACTAAAATCAGCCGTTTATGGCAACAAGCACTTGTCAAACAAGCTGCTAGAATATTCTTTTTCTGTTTCAAAATCTAAATGACATGATTTCAGAATGATAAAAAAGTTGTTGACAAAGGAAGAGATTCCAAATGTTGAGAAGAATACAGCCACCAGGAGAGGGTGAATAAGTGTCTGCAAAAGAAAGAATGACTGCAGGTGTGTACTGGCGACGGCCTGGAATGCCATCTACAAATGCCTCCACATTATAGGACATGAGAGAGCAATGAAAGGAATGAAAGACACACAGAGAGCAAAGCGCTGGTAAGGCTGTCAATCATTTCCTTTTCAACAATTTGTTTGTGTCTTTCGGCTTTTCCCAGTTAGGGGTTGCCACAGCGGAACTCCGGTCCACTAATGATTGCCAGTTTATTTTTACGCACCGGCTTGCCAGGCCTGATGCACAACCTTCAACGAAGGTACGCCATTCACGCATGTCTCCACGCAGAAGACGCTCTAGCTGAGAATTGAACTGGACAGCGTCTTACTGTGAGGCGACAACGCTACCGCAGCACCACCATCGCAATAATCTCAGAAAATGTAAGGTGCACATATAACAAAAACTGCATAACAGGATAACAGATGAGATATGGTATAAAGCTAGATTAATGCACTACAGACAAATAGCTGGGTGTCATGAACAGTGACTCCTTAGAACAACTTAATGAGCACAGCAAGGCCTCCCTGTACTTCAAAACAACACACAAAGGGGTAATGCCAAACAGAAAGATATTGTGTATCAGAAGATCTCACTAAAGATGTGCAGCATTTCATTTTCAGGTCTGTTTCCCTTCTGGTGTTCATTCCATGCAGAGTTTCTGCATATGCATGGGTTTTCACAAGAGGCTGTGATTACTTCTCACATTGTAAAGAACTGGGTAGATGAAATGGTAATGGTTAAATTGTGCCAGTGTTCATGTGCAGTGTACATGCATCCCCCAACAGACTGACATCCAATCCAGGATTTCTTTCTTCCTTATACATTGTGCTTATCACAGTAGGCCACAGCTTCCCTTAATTCTAAAACTGGATAAATCTATTAATGAAAATGTATAGAATACTATGGTCATGTTTTCACATTTCAGAATCTATTACTGTAACAAGTTTTACAACACAAAGCCAGGGAATAATGATGGTAGGCCATAGACAGCCACTAGCGTACAGGATTTGCCAGAGGTCTGGGTCTATTAAAGCAGGCACAGAAGAAACTAGCAATGAAGAAAGCGTCACAAGGGTAATGCACCATCTCTCATAATGGAGTCAGATGAGAAAGATTTGCACTTATTTGGGTTTTCTCTCTCGTGAAGTACAAATGAACAGTACTGTCAAAGTGCATCTTTGCAGAGCAAAATGACACTGTGGGAACAGTGTGGAGAAAATGGCATACAGGAATGCATGCTAATATTTTTTTCAGTGTGTGACTTCCCGGCTCTTTCTTCAAATGGTAGATTAGGTACATAAGTAAAACAAAATGATGGACTAGGTACATAGGTAAAAACAAATGACAAATTAGGTACATAAGTAAAACCAAATGATAGATTAGGTACATAGGTAAAACTTGTATCTTCATTGGACAGTTACACTGTCACTTCATATCTGACTTTCTCTGAGGGCTTACAGAGTCTTTGGGAGACCTGACTGCTTTATGTAACAAGAGGTGTGAGAATCTGAGATTGGCAAAAAGTTGGAATTAACACAAAGTCAGACTACAGAAGCTACCAAGGTCAGGCTGTATAATGAATATTGATATATAAAGGATAAATTAAAGGCAACAGAATCTAAGATCATCAAAATGTAGAAAGGCCATTAATACACATCATGTAAAAAATGTCTTTCAGCAGGCTGCAAAGACCAAAAATGTGAACAGTAAATGTGTTCTGAACCTGAAAATGATCCACACTGGGATCAGTACCCTACCCCAATGAAAAATCCAAACAGATACAGAAGACAGACAGGTAAAATATAATTCTTCTATTCTTCGGCAAGCATGTCTCCCCTTGTAATTATCATACTAGCAATACACTCTGAAAACTGATCCTGTAGTCAGGGATCTGGGAATCTATGTGAACAGTCTTTTGATCACCACAAATTCACTAAAGGAAGTTGGTTATCACTACACAGCTTATAGCTAAATATACAGAATCCAGGTCCAGTGATTTAATCATTCCGCTGTACTCTGCAGTCATTAGGCTAATCATTGGGTATAATACCCCTTTCGTTATGTATCTGTTCAAGCAACTGTCACAGCTGGAATGACCACAGTGTTGCCTCACTAAAATAAGGGCTTAAATCATAAAAACTATGTGGACTATTTCATAGCCTCACAAATGCAGCCTCAACAAACTCCATCCTGTCAGACCTATTATATATTCGCAAAGTCCAATGGTGCCATAAACGTGCTCAACAGATCTCAATCTTTTCTGCAACAGAAGCAGAACATGCTGTAGGGATGGGTATGTATCAGAGGATTTTGCTTCTATGGAAGTGTCTTGTACCAACAGAAGCAGAACATGCTGGAGGGAATGTATCAGAGAATTCCGCTTCTATGGAAGTGTCTTGCACCAACAGAAGCAGAACATGCTGGAGGGATGGGTATGCATCAGAGGATTTCGCTTCTATGGAAGTGTCTTGTACCAACAGAAGCAGAACATGCTGGAGGGATGGTTATGTATCAGAGAATTCCGCTTCTATGGAAGTGTCTTGCACCAACAGAAACAGAACATGCTGGAGGGATGGGTATGTATCAGAGAATTCCACTTCTATGGAAGTGTCTTGCACCAACAGAAGCAGAACATGCTGGAGGGATGGGTATGTATCAGAGGATTCCGCTTCTATGGAAGTGTCTTGCACCAACAGAAGCAGAACTTGCTGGAGGGATGGGTATGTATCAGAGGATTTTGCTTCTATGGAAGTTCTTGCACCAACAGAAGCAGAACATGCTGGAGGGATGGGTATGTATCAGTGGATTTTGCTTCTATGGAAGAGTCTTGCACCAACAGAAGCAGAACATGCTGGAGGGATGGGTATGTATTCAGAGGATTTCGCTTCTATGGAAGTGTCTTGTACCAACAGAAGCAGAACATGCTGGAGGGATGGGTATGTATCAGAGGATTTCACTTCTATGGAAGTGTCTCGTACCAACAGAAGCAGAACATGCTGGAGGGATGGGTATGTATCAGAGAATTCCGCTTCTATGGAAGTGTCTTGTACCAACAGAAGCAGAACATGCTGGAGGGATGGGTATGTATCAGAGGATTTCGCTTCTATGGAAGTGTCTCGTACCAACAGAAGCAGAACATGCTGGAGGGATGGGTATGTATCAGAGAATTCCGCTTCTATGGAAGTGTCTTGCACCAACAGAAGCAGAACATGCTGGAGGGATGGGTATGTTATCAGAGGATTTTGCTTCTATGGAAGAGTCTTGCACTCCATATAAAACAAAGTACTTTTCTTACTCTATTCAAATGTAATGATGGGTAGCCAAAAACCAACCCCTGGTTTAATACCCTTGTTCCTCATGGATGGGGCGATGTGTAAATGTCCCAACATATCTTTGTTCTGCCTATCTGTGGGTTATTTGAACAAAAACATAATGGCTAAAAACTACCACGGGAATATAAGACTTGGCTTCATAAGATTCTTACAGATCACAGGTCTAGGGCATACCTATGAACTTATAATCTGTGTTCAGGAAAATAACAAAATAGAGGGTTATATTCCAAGGTAGAAAGCCAAGTTGTGAGGGTAAGATTTTGCTAGCTCTGTGTCTCTTCCTGATTTTTGATTATTTTCTTAACATTTCAGTAAATTATTTATGGAAAGTACTTGGAACTATATATTATTACATTCTTCTGTTACTTTTTCAGCTTCCTGTCTTCGTTCTGGGAATTTATGGCTATTTTACTTTTCCTGTGTTCTATAAGTTTCAGCGACATTACAGTCTTATCTTTTCATTAGCATAGCTATAAAAAACAGAAGGAAGACGGAATCTTAAAATGCAAAAGACAAAACTGTGTTCAATTTCAACATCAAAAAGAAACTAAACCAAAATGTATAAACATCAGAAAAGGAAAAGACAAAATGACTTATTTCAAAGTCTACTTCTGATATAACAAACAGTAGCACTACCAAAATTAATAACTATGAAAACATGCCCCAACGGTTCAACTGCCAAATCATAAAAATCCAGCTGAAACATAATAACACAATAAATTTAGGAAAGCTGACAGTGAAGTGGAAATCTGCTGGGTAGTGCAAAACTGGCAGATATGCAGCTGAACAAAATATGTGATGGATTATGCATGAAGCGCAGAATGCATTATGGAATTTTTCCTACTCTTGTAAGAGCTATTTCCAAGTCTTTTAACTGGCAAAACTGCTCACTTTTGGATTACTGCACTCTCATTTCAAAACTGTTGAAAAGCAAAGTTTTATTCATAAAATGCTACTTAAATGTGCAGCAGAAGCCTAAAGGTGAGATCCACAGATGTGCACTGTGCTGTCATCATTAATAACTGCATATTCTGGGCATTCGAATATCGATTTTTACTGTAACAGACCAGTGCAAGCGAGAGACTGAGCAAGAGATTTCAAATATCATGACAGACATGATAACAGGAAAGGGTTCTTCGGTCAACAAAAGTAATTCTTCTTCTTTTTCTAATAACACAGCCAGCTGTGAGTTAAAGAAATCAGCATTCACCAGTAACCAAGAAACATGCTGAGATGGTCTGCAAATAACTTCATTTCATGTGCTTGCATGTATATTAAGAAACGACAGCAGAGGTCCAACTGAGTAACATGCAACTAAAAATATGACCTGGATCTCAGACCAGCCTCACACCTAGTATGAAGTGATAAACTTTAATGCAACTGTGATTATAATGAAATTCACAGTACAAGAAAGAATAATAGTAATTTTTTTTCCAATTATGCTCTGTTTCTTTATGTACACACTTACAGCCCAACAGACCAGTCACAGCTCACTTAAATCACATTTCTGATTCAATTATTTCTGCAAATCATGTAGCGGCTGTCTGGGTGCATTAAACATACATTCACATTCTCAGCTTGGAACGGAAATTCACAAATGAATTTGGGCACACTGTCAGTAAGCTGGACTCAAAATGTAATTGTAAATGCAAATTACAGATACAAGATATTAACAAAGAAGCTCAGCAATCTGGCAATTACTAAACCATGCTTTCAGTCTGGGGGAGTGTACTGTGGGATCTTCAATTTGTAAGGTGCTGGGTTAAAGGCAGACATATAAGAATTACAATCTTTTTTTATTACTGCATTTCCTATTGTGTGTATAACATATACTCTCCATAAATGATACTGGAAAGGCTTTTTTAGTTGTTGCAATAAGCTTGTTAGCTTATTCGCACTGCTACTGTTCATAACAGAGCCATTTGCATTGAACAAATAAGCACCAGTCCTTATGACCAATGAAGGTGAAATGGAAATAAAACCTCTGAAAGACAGCTCCTGCCTTTGGGAGTATGTGACAGAGCACTTGTATATGCCAGAAGCTGCATGGAAACAAACTAGACAAAAAGATAATGGAGACAGGAACGTCAGAGCCATGCAAACCTATATGTACACAAGTTTGCATATCACTGTATTGTAATGATCACGAGGATTAAAATACAAAATCCCAAGTATGACAAAGTGGCAGTTTGCCCCTGGCAAGGACCAAAAGTTGTTTATAAGCTAAGTAGTGATACAAATATATAAAGGCATAAAAGGCATAAGAAAGAAAATAAAAACAAGGTCTATGGGACAAAATAGAACTCTTCAAGCTTAAATGGAACAAATAGATCTTAAATAATCTCTTGACGCCACTGACTGTTGAGACCTCCCAATATCAGTCAGGTAGATTTTAAAAGCGTACAGCCGGAAAGGCACAGAAATCAAGTCTGCACAGTTCAAGATTTACCCTCTTAACTACTAGCAAGAAATGAGCAGTGAAGTGGAGGAAATGACACAAGGACAGCATGGTATAAGAAACTGTTAGGTAGACAGAACCCATGCCAAGTAGGACAAGAACAGTAAAGTATTAAAATTTACAGATGACATGTGACTAAAGAGACAACAAGCACAAGCTCCTAAGAGCGAGTGTAATATGGTGGTAGGTGATATGCTGTAACTGTGAATAACGAAGAAGTGGCATTTTGCACAAACAGCAAACAATGTGCTTTGAAGTCAGAAAGCCCCAAGAATAAGATGTTGCAGAACTCAAGGCATATAGCTAATATCAGGTCTTCTGATAATAACAATTACCTAGCAATCAGCCCTGTACTCCAATACTGTCCTCCAAACCACTTCCTATCAGTCAAATGATAAACTGCTTACTATCTAAAATCCACAAAGCTCTACTAGGGTCAGTGTCTACTCCAATAATATAGCTACAACCTGGAACAAAATTCTTACATCAATTGGGTCTATCTCGCACCTTCTTCATGTTTTCAAACCATCACTGAAAGACTTCCTTTTCTGCCTTCTGGCTTTGTCCCTGCTCTGCGTCTGGGACATAGCTCTTCTAACACCCTTCATCACCTTTATTATACCTCCTTTTAAACCACTAAATCACACTGCTTATCCCCCACTAATAACTCACTTTACTGTACTTCATGAACTACTATATCTACTTCTAATTAGCACAACCAAATTACTATTCCTTTCCTACTGTGCTATTAACATGTAAATTTACTTATCTTCTCCAATATCTCAGTCTATTGTATGTCTTAAATTATTCCTATCTTACACACCACGCTTCTGCAAATTCTCAATACAATGTTTGTATATTAATGACTGTGAATATCAATGCAAATTTTATATACTGACTATTAAGCTGTGCAGTAACTGAACTGCATTAAAAACGTTATCATTGTAAATATTGATTGCATTAAATATGATACCTTGGAGCTTTTTTCCATGGGTCTCCTATAAAAAATGGCACGTATGCCCAAGTTGGACTTTCTTAGTAAACAAATGTCAATAAATAAATAAAACGGTGATTGATCCAAAAACAATTCCTCAAGTAAAAGTATGTAGACTTTTCAACAGTAGACAACTGCCCCTGGAGTGTCCGTCCGAAATCAAGGATAACAACAAACTCACACATGTACATAAATTTAAGCCAGGGGTTTAAGTATTGAAGATGTGAGCCCTTGAGGGTGGTGTGTTCTGGACATGCTGAGATTTATCCACTCACTAAGCATGCACTGGTGGTTGCAGTCAAGGTGATCAGTAATATGTCACAGCCTGACAGAACAAGGCCGGTTGAGGCTCTATATCCAAGGCAGAGGGCACCTGCATAGACTTGTATTATTTTAGGCCTTGATTTTTTTTTTTTTTTTTTTTCTTAGCAAGTAAGCACTGTGGTCATTCCAGCCATTACAAGTGTTTGGACAGGTACATACCAAAATGGTCATTACACCCAATGATCAGCCTAATGAGTGCTGTGTACAGAAGAACAATTACAACCTGGGACCTCTACACTATATCCTTTGATATGACCTGTGTGATAAAAAAATATTTCCTTACAATGGTGAATATGTGCTGATCAGTAGACAATTCATTGTCAACATAGGTTCCCAGATCTCTAATTACAGGATCAGTCTTCAGCAGGGGGTGTTGTCAATGAGACAGTTACAAAGGCGGCCATGCTTGCCAAAGGACAGGACTATACATTTCCTGGCATTTAGTTTCAGTCCATGATTTTGTCAACAATTGTCTGCTTGTTTGTGACGGACCCTATTGTAGGATGATCATGGTGTCCTCTTGGGAGTTTATGTCAGCAGCAAGTTTGCAGTCATCTGCAAATCTGGTCAGCTACAATTCCTTCACATTAGGCTTGATCTCTGAGAAGTAAATGGCAAAGAGAAGTGGCCCAAGGACTAAGCCTTAGGGCACTTCACTAGTGACCAGCCTTTCTGGAGGAGGTAGAACTCTCCACCCTAACTTTATGTGTTTATTTATGTCGGTTTCCTAACCAGTGAGTTGTACAGATGTTAACATTTAGCTGGGAGAGTTTATCTATGTATCTGAGGGTGAGATGGTGTCAAACACCTTTGCAAGGTCCAAATAGGCAGTGTGAACTGATCTGCTGTCATCCATTGTCTCAGTGACTTTTTTGAAGAAGCCAACCAGGTGAAGTAGGCAGAACCTGCCCTTGATGAATATAAACTGGGTTGGGTTGAGAGACTGCAGGTTACCACCATCCCTATTTACTAATTCCATAGTGATCCCTATCATGTCCTTACAGATTAGGCTGGTTTGACTTATGGGTCTATTACCCAGGTCTGCTGTAGCCTCACCTGTGTGCAAGGAGAAAACTGCTGCTGACCTCCATTCATCTGGCAAAAAGCCTGTTTTAAAGCTAATGTTTAATAGCCTCTGCAGGGATCTGACAGTAGGCAGGCTAGTATGTTATATGGCCCCATAGATATAGTGCTCTTGGCCTTAGATAGTGCCCTGAGAATGTTTTCTTAGAAGAAGTGTGCATATGTGTGCATGTGCAAAGTGATGTCGACATTTGATCTAAGAATATGGGATGGGGTGAGTTTGGAAATTAATTTATCTGCTAGTAAATTGGTTATGTCCTCTGGGTCCGAGTATACAATATTTACTCTTAACTCTGCAAGTGTTGGGCATTGTTTCAAAGATTTCTAACACTGTTAAAGAAGGCTTTGCTGTTATCAGGTGGAAGGGGCCAAGTTTGAGAGAACCACCACGATCCTGTGAAGAGACTAGCAAGGGACACAAAAAAGGCCCTTGTGTCTGACGAAGGCTCAAAAACCACCCAACCTCCTCTACTGCATGCAGACTGTCTAATAATGTCAAATCCTGTGTATCCTCAAGCCATATCTCAATATCTCAATCCTGTGAGGAGATCAGCATGACACCCATCGACAGGGGGCACACCATCATTACAGGACTCTCAAAACCACCAGTCTTCAAAATGTCCCAACATACCATAAATACTAAATGAGACTGCATCAGTGCACAGAGAAAAACTAATAAAACACAACCACATAGAAGTTAATGGTTACAATTACCTTTGTTTTAAAAGAGCAATGCCAAAATTCCATTTTTATATTTTTAGAAAATAACTACAAGTAAATAGTATAAAAATTGTAAATGTTCATACAAATGGTACATTAAAATGTGACTTTGTAGACTTTCCTATAAAAAAAAATCACAACTAGATTTAAAAAGCGTGCTACCACCATTCATCCTGCTGAGAATTAAAACAAACATTACCAATGAAAGCGATCCACATATCATTACATAAGGTGAAACAAATGCAAAATGAGCTATATATGTGAACCCGCTGATTTAAAAGGCACCAAAATCTAATTACTGAAGTTCTCTTGTGAGGGTTTGGTAATGAACCAATGGTTTTCATTCAGTCCAAAGTGCTCTCTCCTTTTTATATATAAATATATTTATTAAATCCCAACTGAAATAGTTACACAGGTGCACATACATTAATACAGAAGAAAACAAACCACATTATTTTTTATAAAGTATACACATTTTCTTTACATCAGTTATTTTCCAACTGCTCTCTTGCTTTTACACATACAGTCTGCAGAAAAATGGACAAAACCTTCCAGACATGGGGGGACGGATGCTATGTAAACATATTAAAATGCCTGTGATTTGATTTTCCACATTCTGTTGGTGGTTCTGCTTTACTTTTTTGGTGCATGGTTTACCAAAACTGATGTATTACACTTACCTGAGGCTACATGATTTAAAACAAATCCTTCTAGCACAAACTGCTCAAAACTGACAGCCCACATATAGAAATGCTAAAAAGGCGCATGTGGCTATACAGGTCCCAAGAAGACAAAATTCTAAAATGCAAAAAAAAACTTTCTGCAAGGCCACAAGCCCTCCTGTGTTCCCATACTTTATTATTCACACTGCATGACTGATGCAATTTGGAGACAGAATGACCATTAATACAATTTAAAAAAGTGACCACAAGCCAGAGGAAATAAGGGGATATTGGTATCACTAATCTGGGATCTTTATTCTTATTGATCGCCAGACATATAAAATGAATTAGGGGACAGGTGTGGTGATGTACAGCATCTGCAGACACCAGAGTCATGCAGAAAATGAACAAAGCACTAATTTGTCAGGAAATACACAGGGTAACAGTGGTGTTAGCCACACAGGTGACTCATAAGCCAGATGGTGTGCTGACAGAGTTTTACAAGATGTACAACCAGCTGGTGGATCCAGTTACTCTTTTACCAGGGTCCTGGCATCACAAGCCACTGCCATAATCATCCATACTACTGCACATGATGTTACTACATAAATATGAGAAACTGCACAATGGCCCAAGTACTTCTAGACAAACTCCTCTGCTCTCATTACACACTGAGATATTAGCCAAGGTGTCTGCTCTCTGGTTACTCAACCCATATTAACAAAATGCAGTTAACATGGCCTTGTGAAGGGCAGGTGTGGGTGGATCAGTTTTGGTCAGATTGTGCTTTAATGATTGTCATCTGGCATCCACTATTTTGTGCTTTGACATAAGAAGCTATACCATCGACCCAAGCCCAATTAAATGTTAATGGGGTTCTTAATCTTCTCTTTGGCTTAAATAGAGGGTCATGACAAAACTGTCCAATCTCATTGACCCTTTTCAGTTTGGGGGTAAAGTGTTCCATCATGTGTTGAGGGAGAATGCAATGACCATTTAGGGATACTGAACCATTACTGGCCAGATGGTTCTCAGATGAATGAGTCACCTACATGACAATAATTCAAAAATGTTGATATTTTCACATCTTTCCTGCCTTCTAAGACCTCCATGTTAATTACAAAAAAAATTACATCATCCCAGTGAATAATTAGGACTCTCTTACACACTGCAAACATCTCTCTTACAATTTTCCTGGAATTGTCTGAGTTTAAATGTCTGGGGGAATCTAACTCATTAGGGATAAGCATTTACAGGTAAAATGGATCTAAGACCACTTTTCCACCAGGGCTATTGACAAATGGATGAATGGAAGACCCCAGAACAAAGTAAGGTAAAGTTCATTTACAAGATTATATTCCCATGACACCCCCTTCATCGCCTCTGCCTGCATAAGAAAATCAATGAGCTACAAAAACGATTTTCTAATTTTTATATGAGATTGAAGAAACCTACGTGATCTAGACAGAAGATTATGAAATCACTTAGTGAAGGTTGTTTGTCACCACCAACCTTGCACTTATATAGGCTTTTTACATTAATCAGTGCCTTCATATGGGTTTTGTGTCATATGTGTGTGTGTTTGTTTTATTTTCCCACCAAGTATCATTTTAAATAACGGTGTTTGCTGTTTAAAACATTCTTTTAGTGTCTCCTTGCTGTTTTTCTGTTGTTTAAAACATTTTAACATCTCACTGCTGTTTTTCTGCTGTTTAAAACATGTTTTAGTGTTTCCTGCCTAAATTAGTATAGCTAGTAGCTGTAGCATAGTGCAGATACAAGTTTGCTGCATCTGGGTCTGTTTGTAGTAGCTTTTGTATTATGAACACATTTTTCAATCTTTCTTTGATTGGGGGCCCTTCTGCACCCCTGTGAGAGACATGTGCTGATTGGAACCTGTCTGGTGAAGGGTGATTGGTCTAGGGCTTGGAGTAAGCAACCTCATTGGTTCTTTTGAGTTTTATTTATTCATTTTTTTTAAGTTTTTAGCTTCTGGTATTTAAGCCCTGCATTTGAGGCAGTTTCTGCTTGTTTGCGCGTCGCACAGCATTGCACACTGCCGCACAATTCTGTGCCATAGCCAGCAGATCATTTTGTCAATTTTTCCCTTAGATACAGCTGTAATACATTAGTGTAGTCCTCATCTTTAGTACATCTCTGGTCTAAGAAGTATTGTTATTGAGCTGTGGCCTATTAAACCACCAGCCAAAAACCCCACCAGAAATACCCATCTACAGAGCACCTCCTAGGTCAGTCAAAGCTCTCCCTTTGTGAAAACTGTTCTTCAATTCTAGCATTATGGACAGTTTGGACCACCCTTGTTTCTCCTGCCACCCTCATTGACTTGGGTCTTCTGAGGCATTGAAGCATGTGCCTCATGTACACTGACAAACCTCTACTAATAATTCACTCTACTAGAGAGTGTGAGAGACTTACCTACATCAAGAATCTTGAATCCCTGCTCTCTTGCACTCAAAACAGTAACACTGAAAAGGTTGTAAACTCATCCACCACTTCTCATGCACATAGTAGCACTACTCATACACACAGTATGCACTTAAGACATAAATCAACATACATGGACATTCTCTCAAAAAAACTTACCAAAACACCAGTGACCTCAAAAACAAAAGAGCGCTACAACTAACACAGTTCCCACAGCACCCAATACACACGGCAACACCAGTGCTTCACCTACCCTTAAAGCATAACACTCAAAAAACAAATTTTCTTGTCACCGGAGACTCCATAGTGAGACACACAGATATCCCACTCACCAGGTTAAATAATGAGAAAGTCACGGCCAGCTCCCTGTCCACTGCCAGGATTCATCAGATCACACATGCACTCAGGTCTCTCGGCAACAAGTACCATTATGACTCTGTCACAGCTCATGTTGGAGTGAAAGACCTGAGACATACCTCACAGGGCTATATGAAGAAAGATATGAATGAGGTCTCATAGTATGTGCCCCAGGCAGGTATGTCCTTAGCACTGAGCAGCATATTGCCCTCACCTAGAATGATGCCACAGTAGAAACAAAAAATGATAAATTTCAATAACTGGCTTAGTTTTTGGTGTCATTCAAAGAGGATCCAGTTTCTGTCAGCCTGGGATGACATGGTAAGCAAACCTTGCTTCTTTGCCAGAGACTGTTTGTGCCTGGCACCACAGCTGCTGGCAAAGGCTCTCGCCTCCCCAATAGTGCTTTTTTAGGCAAGGTCTCAAAAATAAAATTGCCGACATGAAAATTGGCAACCACAACAAAATAAGGGTTATGCTGCTAAACGCTAGGACCTTAAACCAAAAACTGCACACCCTGGAACCACTTCTATCACAGGAGGGATGTAGGTGTCTGTGCAGTCACAGAAACCTGGTTCAAGGCCTGATAGAGTACCCTGGCCTTACAAGGCTACAATGAATTCCACACCTTCAGAGCACAAAATGAGCATGCGAGAACCAAAGGAAGCTATGTTTCTAATTATATTAGAGAAAAATTCACCTCACGACTAGTTAGACTGGATAACTCCATGGAGTTACTCCAAGTTCAGATTACTGTGGGTAAGACCCCCATTCAAGTCATAGTTAGCTACAGATTTCCCTCCATGGATCATGATGCACACAAGTCCTACTTGGCCAAAGTGGAGTCAATCCAAATACCACCAAACACTCAAGTCATGGGGGATTTCACTTATCCCACCATCGACTGGGAAACCTACTCTAGCCCTAACTCACTAGTGCAAAAGTTCCTTGAATTTGTTAACTTAAATGCCCTGAAACAAACTGTTTAAATCCCAACAAGAGGAACAAATACACTAGATCTGGTCTTCACTAACATGACAAACAGATGCACCACCATAACTGTTAGAGCCTCATTAGTTAAATATGACCACAAATCAGGCACCTTTGAACTGGCACTAACACCAGACCTTAAAAAGGGTGAAGTCAGACTAAAAAACTTCACCAAAGCAAACTATACCCTCCTAGGGGAAGGCATAAATGCATTCCTAGCCCTACCCCCAGCTGGAAGTGTTAACTACACCAAAGCTTACACTAAAGTCATGTACAATCACTTGTATAAGTGTATAGACTACACTGTTCCAGAGAGAATTGAAGCCAGAGCCCCAAGTAAAAAAAAAAAAAAAAAAAAAAGCTGCCCTGGTGGACATCCAGCATCAACAAACTTTACACAAAAGTAAAAAGGTTGCTGTCTAAGAAAACTAAGGCGAAGACCCAACAATGGAAAACACCCTCCTCAGCCTCAACAGGCACATAAGACAAAATGTCAAATCCTCTAAGGGTAACTTTCAGAAAAACTTAGCAATCACAGCCAAGGATAATCATAAGGCCTTTTACAGCTACGTATATAGCTTAAAAGGAAGGACCTAAGCATGTGCTGAACTAGTGATGAATGGTATCACACACACACTAATCCCGCAGAGACAGCAAACCTGCTAGCATACAGACTTGGTGAAAATTTCTATCCCTTATTCCCTCCAAACTTATCACAAACCTTGTCCCCAACTACCCCCCCCCCCCCACACCCTACATATCCAAAAAGCAGGTCATTAATGTTGTCTAAGACAAAAAAACACAGCCTCTATGGGACCAGACAGCACTCCAGCCTGTTGTCTAAACAAACTAAAACATGAACTAGCATCACTATTAAGTACCCGATTCAATCACAGCCTAACCACTGGCTTTATTCCTGTGGAATGGAGAACAGCAACAGTTATTCCTCTTCACAAAGGTGACTTAGCAACAGACCCAGTGAATTATAGACCCATACGTTTGACCAGCCGCATCTGTGATGCCATGGAGCGTATCATCATGGACTTCATAGATAAAGGCACAGACAACCTCCAAACACTGGATCCAACCCAATTTGGCTTTTTCAAGGGCAGATCTTGTTAAACCTGGTGGATTTCTTTGAAAATGTGACCAGGGTCATTGACAAGGACAAATCTGTGCACACAACAAACCTCGACTTGGCAAAGGCCTTTGACACAATCACACCCTCACGTATTACCAACAAACTTAGCAAACTGAATGTAAACACTTTTGTTGTAAGATGAATTGACAACTGGCTCACAAACCAGTCACGCACTATCAAAGTGGGTGACTCCACATCAATGAGCAGACCTGTCACCAGTGGTGTTCCACAAGGGTTAATGCTGGGCCCCCTACTGTTTGGTATATACATCACAGAAATTCAGGGCAAAACTAAGGGTCTGGGGCTAACAAACTTTGCAGACGACTGCAAACTGGGTGCAATTACTGAATCCCAAATGATGCCAACATACTTCAGAAGGATCTTACGAAGACCAAGGACTGGTATCTTAGTCACAGTCTCAAACTGAAAGCAAAGAAATGCATCATCATTTCCGTCAGTAAAAACAATGTCCCTTCACCCTATCAAATTAACAACAATACCCTATGTCCCTACGAAGTGGTAAGAAATCTGGGATCCCAAGTAGACTGCTACCCTAACTTTCACCACCATGTGTCTACTGTAGTAAGGAAGGCCTTCTATGTAGCACATTTGATTAGCAAAGGCATCGCCTCTAGAGCAAAGGAGGTTATATAACCCCTCTATACTCATCACTAATCAAGCCCATAGTTGAGTATAACGCCTCTTTCGGCATGTACCATACAAAGCACCTGCAGCAATTGGAGAGACCTCAGAGGTTTCTAAATAAGATGATCAAGGGACTCTAGCATGTGCCTTACACAGACCGACTAAAGTCCCTGTCACTATACTCCGTATCATATAGACTTCTTAGCTGAGACTTATGCCTGGCTTACAGAGCAATCTCCGACCCAAACCTAATGAATTTTCTGACATCTGTAAATCAACTGGGACTACAGCTACAGTTCCAGGGACCTAAATATGGCCTGTGACTTGAATAGGACATGCTGAAGGGACAGATTTGTCTCCCAACAAAAGCCGCATCTTTGGAATAGGCTGCCAATTCATGTGAAGCAGAGCACCTCTAGGACACTGCTCAAAAGGAACCTGGACGAGTGGATGGGGCACCATAAGTTATTACCGGGGCTAGCACCCACAACCCTCCTGGACATGCATAGACATTAATAAATACAATCCTGGGTACTGACTACAGTATCTATGATATTACACTGAGATGAAACAGTTAGGCTTGTAATAACTAGGCTATTGACCCGGAGGTTACCTCCTGTGATCCTAAATAGACCCTCCATGTCAGTCTTACTGAAGATAAAATGTTTGATATAAGCTCACTCATTACAGATTGGGAAACAAAACAAGGTA
Organism: Protopterus annectens; assembly: GCF_019279795.1. Taxonomy (NCBI): domain Eukaryota; kingdom Metazoa; phylum Chordata; order Ceratodontiformes; family Protopteridae; genus Protopterus; species Protopterus annectens. The sequence goes on along the minus strand of NC_056746.1, from coordinate 156,272,065 downwards.
TTGGATCTGGAGGGAAAACAAGAAAAAGCCAGAGACCTGATGAATAGACTTGCAGGGCAAAAAAAAAAAAAATAGTACAGGACTAGTAGACCACAACTAAGGATCTGTAAAAGTTATTAAGTCGCAAGTAAATTGTGTGATAGGTATTATTCGTTTAGACGATATTTTCACTAGCTACAAATTCTTTTATACAATACAAGGACTCGCTCAGATTAGATTATGGGCAGTTGAGTAGATGGCAATGCTTTCACTCATGTTCGGCATTTTTAAAGGGGGTTAAAAGCCAGAAATTTCCATCTCCCACTATTTCCAGCATAGGGCTTGTACTGGCACATATGCCCTACCGACCGAGGTAACTGTGTGTTATAGGATCTATCTGTAAGTGATTATATACATGTCACTCTACCCTGTTTCAAGATCCTAACTCAAAATTGAAAGGTTTGCTAAGTTGTTCTGGGTCAGAAGAGCAATGGTCAGGAATTTTGTTGGGCGGGCAGGAGCAGTGTGCCATTCATACTGGTGCACACAGTTCAAACCCATTCAACAATGGAACATTACCATGGCTCAGTACAAGGGGTGAGCCGTTACATTAGAGGGCAGCAGTTTGGAGGTGTCAAGTAGAAAATAGACAAAATGACATGTTGTACAGCTATGTCCTAGAGTGATTGATGTATGGCAAAAATTAAAAGATGCTCTGGAATGGATGGTCCAGTAATTCTTAATCTCCCTAAATGACAAATACTTTTCTTTGAGAAGTTAGTCTGGCTGCCCCCATTTTGAGCACTTCTGTTGACTGAGGTTATTTATGGCTGTGTTACTTATCTGACCAATTATTTTTATTTACTGGAAACAACTTCATGGTGATACTGCTTCATTTTTAAGCTATGAATGTAGACTAACAAAGATATGAGAATATAGACAAATGAAGAACAACCAAAAACCAACGAACCAGTAAACGACAAAAGAAAGCCAGACCTACTTGTCTACAGTCCAGGTAAATCCAAATGCAGTATGTACTGCGCTTAAAACAGTCACTAGTAAATGCGAGGAGTAAATCCAAAAGTCTACGCACCAAAGGAATAATGTTTGCTCGTTGTGGTTGTTGATTAGTGGAGGAAAATGTTGGTCATACATTGCACCAGGTAAAGGCAATGAATTACTAGGAAAAGAAGCAGCCCTTAGAGGACATGGTATTTGTCCCGGTGGAATCGAAGTATCAGTAGAATGACCAGATGCTGAAGTGCCCTGACTCGTTCCTGTTCTGGGCAAGGTGGTAAGAAGAGGCTGGTCGTGCTGTCCTGGTAACGCTAAAGTGGTGCACTGGTTACCACGTTTCTCTATGATGTCGAGCTTCATAGACATAGTGTCCATGCGTTGTGACAGCTCCCTTATTAGCGCTGTCAGGTTATATTCATTAGTAGAATCACTAGAGTTATTTGTATTAAATAGACCTGGGCTAGTAGGACTAGTAGGCTGGCTACTGATACTTCGATTCCACCGGGACAAATACCATGTCCTCTAAGGGCTGCTTCTTTTCCTAGTAATTCATTGCCTTTACCTGGTGCAATGTATGACCAACATTTTCCTCCACTAATCAACAACCACAACGAGCAAACATTATTCCTTTGGTGCGTAGACTTTTGGATTTACTCCTCGCATTTACTAGTGACTGTTTTAAGTGCAGTACATACTGCGTTTGGATTTACCTGGACTGTAGACAAGTAGGTCTGGCTTTCTTTTGTCGTTTACTGGTCCGTTGGTTTTTGGTTGTTCTTCAGTATGTCGTCCAGCCAGCCTACTAGTCCTACTAGCCCAGGTCTATTTAATACAAATAACTCTAATGATTCTACTAATGAATGTAACCTGACAGCGCTAATAAGGGAGCTGTCACAACGCATGGACACTATGTCTCTGAAGCTCGACATCATAGAGAATCGTGGTAACCAGTGCACCACTTTAGCGTTACCAGGACAGCACGACCAGCCTCTTCTTACCGCCTTGCCCAGAACAGGAACGAGTCAGGGCACTTCAGCATCTGGTCATTCTACTGATACTTCGATTCCACCGGGACAAATACCATGTCCTCTAAGGGCTGCTTCTTTTCCTAGTAATTCATTGCCTTTACCTGGTGCAATGTATGACCAACATTTTCCTCCACTAATCAACAACCACAACAAGCAAACATTATTCCTTTGGTGCGTAGACTTTTGGATTTACTCCTCGCATTTACTAGTGACTGTTTTAAGCGCAGTACATACTGCGTTTGGATTTACCTGGACTGTAGACAATATAGACAAATGACACATGAAACAGTAATTTTTTTGAATTACTTTTCTATTTATTTAACATTTGTTTACTGGGAAAGTCCATCTTGGAACGAAGCTAATTTTCAGCAGAGGCCCAGGGAGAAACACTCCGGATGTATGTCTTTGTAATGTGGGAGGAAACCCACACGAATGCAGGGAGGACATGTAGACTCCGCAAAGAAGGCACCCCAGTCGAGAATCGAACTAGAGAACCTCTTACTATGAGGTGACAATGCTACCGCTGCACCACCCGACATAAAAATGACATTTAGAAGGTATATTTGTTTATGTAGAATTTTCATGTTATAACTCATCTCACAATTTTTTGTAGATAACAGAATTCTTTGATAGTCTGTAGTTCTGAACTGCTTATGAAAGACAGCTGAATCTATTTTGTGTAACAGGAGTTTACTGCTGTTATGATGTATGGACTTTATTTGGTGTCTTAAATACAGTTTGTTTAAAAAATTAAAACAGTGATTGCTCTTTTTTTCTCTGAAGCTGTGAACTCAGACTACAAAAACAAAAAGCACTTTAAAAAGAAACTGCAATTTATAGACCAAAGACAACACATCAACAGTTACCATCTCAAGCAACTATTCTTGAACACCTGTGATATCAGCAGTGTTGTACTAATTAAAACTGTTACAAATTTCTGTGTTTTTGCAACTTCAAGGTCACACTATCTTGGCACTGAGGGACTACTTTATACTATACTTACTCTGAGCTGGAATGTAATAAATGCATTATGGCAAGTCCCATTTTAGTTTGCCTGATTCAGTGAAATGTGATTAACTACGACATGTATTAAAAAAGAAAAGTAAAACCCTTCTTGAATTAGAAAAAAATATCAAACTTAAGTTCTCCAAACACCATTGTTTGGGTCACAAACTTCTTATAAAATAAGATGCTACAAAGTTCAGGCTAGGCGTGCTAAAGCACAATCATTAATACAGAGAAAATGGACATTTCTGATACTACTATCTTATTATAGAACGAACATTCTCCATCAGGATGTTAATATGCTCAAAAACAAGTCTGAAACTTCACGGCAGTGTATCAAGGTGTTGTGAAACTCGGACTGGAGAAAAAAATACAAACGGTCACCACTTTTTCAGTTGCTAAAAGCACTTTATTCAAATAAAACTTGAACTTCTACGAGCACTGCTTCTACTTAACTAAGCATTTGTAGCTTAAAAACCAGAAACCAGTAAAATTTACAAAATATAAATATATAAACATAACACTAAAACTAACATACCAATGAACCGTTTACATTTTCGCAGAGTCAGCTATAGGAATTCACTCTATCCACACCACTACAAGCCAATTAGTATTTGCAAACCATTTAATATGTAGTGTGGATATCCCACCACTGCCAAACAATTAATATGTGATGCCCGTGCACTGGCACAGCAATCAAGGAGCCTCAATCTCCCCCCCCCCAAACACCAGTGAGGGGCGTCCATATATGGAAAGGATAATAAATAAACACACAGTAAAGTACAATTGCCCTTAAGAGCACACAGAGATCACAGTCAGTCTGGGGCTGGTTGCTCCCTTTCTCTCCAGGTCCCCAATAAGACTCCCCACTGGCAGAGCTATAGGGTCCAGATCTCAGCCTAGTTGGCAAGCTTAAACCTCCAGCACCCTCTCTGTTCAACCAATACTTCGTGTCCCTGCCCACATAGCTGACACACACACACTTTGAGATAAGAGTTATATACAACCATACAGACACTCCTGGGGAAGGCTGGCACAGGTTCTCCAGCTGTGCCCCTTTTACCCAGACTGTAAGGTAGAAATCACTACTACCACGCAACTAATATTTATCAGCTACTCAAAGGCCCTTATGAAATGGTGTCCAATTATAATGTGCAATATTATTATCCAAATGGTAAGTGTGACTGAACAGTCAAGACTTATTTGGAGTGACTTGGTACAGTATCACTATATACATGCAATGTACTCTTAGAGCTTAAATTATCTCTACACAAAACAGCCACAGTTGAAATATTTAAAAAATATTTAATAATAAATAATAAAAACACAAGACAATACATCTTACTATACAGTGCTAGTCAAGAGTTCAGAGATCACAGAGAAATACTTAAAATAATACAGTAGCAAAAGTTTTGACATATCAGAAAAACAAGCTAGTCTAATCTTCCTGTTTCCTAGCTATATCTAAAAGAAAACAGTTCTAAAATCCTACTTGCATCTAGACACAAGCAGAGATCTGGTGAGTTGGATGTTCTCAAGACCAATGCTCTCATTTTTTTCTCTTCTTAAATTGATAACATATTACCACTGATTCATTTCAGATTAAATAATTTCTGGTTCCCAGGCTAACAGAACTCAGAGGTTAATGACCCTATTGATCTTGCAGCTGGTCAGGAAGCCACGGCAATAAAAGAAATTATACATGCAAATTCTAGCAATTAACTCTGGTCTCAAGACAACAGCCAGAATTCCTTTATCCAGACCCATCGGCTGCAAACACTGAGATCAAAGACAGTCAAGAAATGCATGACTTAGCTTTCTTACAGCAGAGTGAACTGTAGTTGAAGTTTTGCAGTTCCACTCTTAACACCATTTTTCCCATTTAAGAGAACAAGCCTGTGGCTTATATTAATATTTACAAATGACAGAATTATCTACAAAATTATATATGGCTAGGCTGGCACCTTTTACCTATTTTCACACATTCCCCCAGGAGAACTCAAGCTAGTTTTTCAAGTGACCCTTGAGAAACATTGCTTGAGAGGGATATGTCTATCTGAGTATACCTTACCCTATTCCCTGTCTTGAGAGCCCATCTATGCTTGCATTGCTAATCCCACTGCAGTGCTGCACTGACATGACATATATGCTTGCAACCCCAGGCTCCATCTCAGCAACTTGGCATTTTGCTGGCTGGCTCTGTGTAACCATGTTAAAGGGTTGTGATCTGTCACTACAGTGAATTTTCTTTCATAACAGATAAGGCTGAAGTTTCTGCAGTGCTCACACTATGGCTAGACATTCCTTTTCTACAGCTGCATAGCATTCCTCCCTGGGTTGGAGCCTACAACTGAGATAAACCACTGGGTACTCTTCTCCCTCTGAAGAAATCTGGCTAAGTACAGCCCCCACCCCATGGCTTGAGGCATCCACCTGCACAACAAATTATTTGCTGTGATCTGGACTGGCTAACACAGGGGGTCCTCCCAAAGCTTCTTTAAGCTTCTGGAATGCCTGCTCACATGCTGTGGTCCACACTACCTTATCTGCCCTGTTCTTCCTTGTCAGGTCTGTGAGGGGAGCAGCTATGGTACTATAACTGGAGATGAACTTTCTGTAGTACCCTGCTGTCCCTCCTGCTTTTTGGTAACAGGTGCAGGCCATGCCTGAATGGCTTCTGCTTTAGCAGGTTCTGCCATGATCTTACCACTCCTCACTATGTTCCAGGTAGGAGACCTCTGTCATACTCACCTGACATTTGCTGGGCTTAATGGTCAACCCTGCCCTCTGTAATGTGCCCAGCACTTCCCTGACATGCTGAAGGTGCTCTTGCCAGGAATGGCTGTAGATGGCAATATCATCTAGGTAAGCAAGGGCAAATCCTCATGTTCCTGCTAGGATATGATCTACCAGCCTCTGGAAATTCACTGGGGCATTTTTCATCCCATAGTGCATCTTTGTGAACTCATACAAGCCAAAAGGAGTCACAAAGGCTGACTTCTCTTTAGCACTTGGAGTCAAGGGCACCTGCCAGTAACCCTTGGTAAGATCAAAGGTTGCAAGATACTTAACCCTACCCAGCTGCTCTAGGGCCTCATCTGTCCTAGGAATAGGGTAAACATCTGACTCTGTGTGAATATTTAATTTCCTGTAGTCCACACAGAACCTGGTGCTGCCATCCTTCTTTGGCACCAGCACCACTGGGGAGGCCCAGGGACTGTTGGACTCTTAAATCACCCCTAGTTCCAACATTTCTTGCATCTCCCACATCAGAGTATGTTTGACTCTCTCATGCACCCTATAAGGGGCCTGCCTAACAGGCCTTTGGGGGTCCTGCATCCACCTGGTGCTGCACCAGGTGGGTGCACCCTGGTTTCCCAGTGAACATGTCCTCAAACACCTGTAACACTGCTCAGATTTCTCTAACCTGGGTAGGAGATAGCTGCTGGGACATTGCTACCCCTTCGACTGAGGTGTCAGTCCGAGCCTCACTGAGGAGATCAGTCACCAGATCTCCCTCAGACTCCTCCTGCAATCCACTGCAAATGCTCAATACAAGGGCCTCCCTATCATGGTAAGGTTTTATCATGTTAACATGGTACAATTTGTGCCCCCTGCCTCCTGCCTAGCAGTTCCACCATGTAGTTAACATCACTTACCTTTCTTACTAGCTTGTAGGGTCCTTCCCAAGCTGCTTGCAGCTTGTTGTGTCTGACAGGAATGAGAACCATTACTTGCTGCCCCACAGCATACTCTCTAGCTCAAGCATTCCTGTCATATCACACCTTTTTCTGTTGTTGGGCTTCTGCCAGGTTTTCCTGGGCCAAGCTCATGAGTTTCTCTGAGTCTTGTCCTGAATTTTAGGACATATGCCACAACAGACCCCTTGTGAGATTCATACTCACCTTCCCACTCCTCTCAGATTAAATCTAGAGGTCCCCTCACCCTATGCCCATACAGCAACTCAAAGGGTGAAAAACCTGTGGATTCCTGGGGAACTTCTCTGTAAGCAAACAACAGATGGGGCAAATATTTGTCCCACTCCCTCTTAAACTGGTCTGCAAATGCCCGTAGCATGGACTTGATTGTAGAGTATAACCTCTCAACCAGACCATTGGTTTGGGGGTGGACTTCAAGTGCTTCATCCCACAAGACTTCCATAGACAAGCCAACATGTCTGACATGAAATTGGCACCTCTGTCAGTCAGTATTTCTTTTGGGAAACGTACCCTGCTGAAAATCTCTAACAAAGCATTTGCCACCTTTTTTGTCTCAATGGAGGACATAGCTACTGCCTCGGGGTATCGTGTAGTATAATCCACTACCACTAGGATATACTTTTTACATGTGGAACTCTGGGTACTCAGAGGCCCCACAGTATACATAGCTACCCTCTGAAATGGCTCCTCAATCACAGGCAAAGGCATGAAAGGCACTCTCACCTTGTTTCCTGCCTTGCTTACCTTTTGGCACTGCTCACAGATCCTGCAGTACTCTGTTACTTTCTGGAAATTCCAGGCCAATAGAGGTTCTGCATAACACGTCTCTTTGTACATTCTATGCCCATATGACCTGCAAAGGGAAAATCATGGGCTATGGCTAGAAGCGCCAGATGGTAGGCTCCAGGCACTACCAACTACTGTACACCCTCACCTTCTAACCCTCCATCAGGGGTCCACTCTTTATACAGTAACCCTTTGTCCCAGTATACAGATTCCCCCTTCCCTTGAGAATCAGGCGCCTTACTAACTACCTGCCTCAGGCCTTGTAATGTAGGGTCTGAGAGCTGAGCCTGTATCAACTCTCTCTTTGTAACCCTTCCCAGTTCCCCTTCCACAGGAAGTCTGGCATCCTCTGACAGTGGTGCCTCACAGTCAGTCTGGGTACCACTACTCACCTCTACCTTTGCAGTCACTCTGTCCAAGGGAAAATCAGTACCCACAAGCAGCTGTGGCTCACATTCAGTCTCACTGATACAGAATAGCTCCCCTCCCTGAAGTAACCACCTAACCAGTCCTGGCTGCAAGAATGTAGTCTGTCTGGGTCTCCCCCAGGCTACCAGATCCACATGCTTGTCTCCTAGCCTGACTGCGTGTAACTGCATAAACACATGGCACTGCCTCATCCAAATCCTTCCCTATCAGGACATCTGCAGGATGGTAGTTTGGTACCCCTGTTGTCTCAAGACAACCTACTATTGGCATTTTGTCTTTCCCACTTAATTGCTCTCTCACCTTTTGTTCCCCACCTTGCTTCCATGGACATCTGTATGCCACATGGCCCAACTGGTTGCATTCAAACCATTTAACCCTAGGTCCTGGATGTTTACCTGGACTAGTGGCTTCCCCTGCTACTGACAGATTCTGTTCAGGCAGTCTGTACTGCCCACCATGGGTTCCTTTAGATCCATGAGCAGTACTGGGGGATCCTTTCCTGTGCTATAGGTCTCCTTTCTTCCCCAACTCATCTAAAGTAGCACATTGTCTATCAGCTAACCAGATCCTCATGTCCTCAGACAAAGTGCTAAGGGCTTGTTCCCTCACCAAAAGGTCTACCAGCCCTGCAAAAGTGGTGACCTGACATCCACTCACCCAACTACGAAAATAAGTGCTCAGTTCAGCAACAGATTCACACACACTTTCATCTGCCTTGTGTCTATGCTCACAAAACTTTTTCCTATACATTTCAGGTGTTAGCTTAAAACATTCTAATAAGCAATTCTTAACAGTATAATCAAAACATTCCTGATCAAAAATTTTAGACAACACAGTTACAGCTTTACCATGGAGTAAGGTGGTCAGGAACCGTACCCACAGCCTTTTCTTAACATCATACTGTTTACATCCCCTCTCAAACATATGAATGAAACTATCAAAATGATCTCCCTCTTTAAACTGCAGAAGAAATGTACTGACTTTTTGTGCTTTTGGTGTCCAGTTACTCCCCTCCCCATTACCTCCATGCCTCTGGCGAAGAGTCAGCATCGCCTTCTCATGCTGCCTCTGCCTCTTCTTTTCCTCAGCTTCCAGGAGTAGCAGTTTCTCATTCTCCTCAGCCTACAAATGTCGCAGTTTTTCCTTGTCCTCACTCTCTAGATGTCTCAGTCTCTCAGCTGCTTCTATTTCCAAACACCTGGCCTCCAATTCAAGTCTCTTTAGCTACAGATGGATTTTTAAGTCCTCGCAGAAAAGTTGAGCTGTCCATTCTCTGAGCCTGGTACATCTCCACTGCCAGTCTGATCATCCTCCTGGTTGCTGTTTTCTGATGGAGCTGTGACCAAAGCTGCAATCATGTCTGCCTTAGTCAGGTTTCCATGCAGCAGTCCCATAGCCTGGCACATCTCATTCAGCTGACTCCTTGTCAGCTTTCCGTACTCCTCTGCTGACATGCTGCCTACTTTCCAACTAACTAAGCTAACAAAAGAAATAAAACAATTGTGAGCCGAACTCTGAGTATTCACTGTGTGGCTGATTTAGAGTATAAAACACCTTCAGTGATCACTGTACACAAGCTACAGGAATTCACTCTACCTGCATCACTACAAGCCAATTAGCATTTGCCAGCCAATTAATATGTGGTGTGGTTATCCCACCACTGCCAAACAATTAATATTTGACGCCCGTGCACTGGCCCAGCAATCAAGGAGCCTCAATCCTCACCACTAACACCAGTGAGAGGCATCCAAATAGGGAAACGATAATAAATATACATACAGTAAAGTACAATTTCCCTTAACAGCACACTGAGATCACAGTCAGTCTGGGGCTGGTTGCTCCCTTTATCTCCAGGTCCCCAATAAGATTCCCCACTGGCAGAGCTATAGGGTCCAGATCTCAGCCTAGTGGGTAAGCTAAAACATCCAGCACCCTCTCTGTCCAGCCAGTACTTCGTGTTCCTACCCAAATAGCTGACGCACACACACTTTGAGATAAGAGTTATATACAACCACCCAGAGACTCCTGGGGAAGGCTGGCACAGGTTCTCCAGCTGTGCCCCTTTTACCCAGACTATATGCTAGTACCATTTGCCACCACTCACTAATATTTATCAGCTCCTCAAAGGCCCTTATTAAAGGGTGTCCAATTATTACTGTGCAATATTATTATCCAAATGGTGTGACTGAACAGCAAAGCTTATTTGGAGTGACTTGGCACGGTATCACTATATATATGCAATGTACTCTACAGCTTAAATTATCTCTACACAAAACAGACACAGTTGAAAGGTTTAAAAATATTTAATAATAAAAACACAATACAATACTTCTTACTACACAGTGCTAGTCAAGAGTTCAGAGATCACAGATAAATACTTAAAATAATAATAAGAAAAGTTCTGACATCAACACAGAAAAACACTTAGTCTAAGCTTCCTAATTCCTAGCTATTTCTAAGAGAAAACACAGTTCTATAATTCTACTTACATACAGACACACAGGCAGAGTGGTGAGTTGGATGTTCTCAAGACAAATGTTCTAATGATCTCATTCTTTCCTTCCTTAAATTGATAACACAGTACCACTGATTCATTTCAGATTACATAATTTATTTCTGGTTCCCAGTCTAACAGAACTCAGAGGTTAATGGCCCTATTGATCTTGAAGCTGGTCAGGAATCCAGGGCAATAAAAAAAATTATACATGCAAATTCTAGCAATTAGCTCTGGTCTCAAGACAACAGCCAGAATTCCTTCATCCAGACATATCGGATCCAAGCCCTGAGATCAAAGACAGTCATGAAATACTTGACTTAGCTTTCTTACAGCAAAGTGCACTGTTGTTACATTTTTGAGTTCTACATCTAACACCATGTTTTCCCATTTAAGAGAACAAGCCTGTAGCTTATATTAATATTTACAAATGACAGAATTATCTACAAAATTCTATCTGGCTAGGCTGGCAACCTTTACCTATCTTCATATCATGTCTTTCAGAAAAAGGATGCTAAAAAATCCTGTTCTAACAACTTTCTAGCAGCAATATTTAAAGTATATCCCTATTTCTGAGCCTTGTCCCTCATTATTATAATATAAACTAACCTTCAATAACAACACCAGATAAGCATCCATGAATAATCCTTTTAAATAATTATGTAGGCTAAGAAAGACCAAAACCAATTCAATCTAACAAAATATAAAGATTGATAACTAGTGGCCAAAACTTACAGCAACAAATACCTTGGAGAATACAGAAATACCACACAAAAAAAATCACTATTAATCTTTATGTACACACACACACACACATATATATATATATATATATATATATATATATATATGGATTCACTTTAGAAGCTCAAAATACTGAAATATTGAAATTCAGTATTTCGAGCCTATAAAGTGAAATCCTTAGAAAAGCGAAAGCTCAGAAGCGCGAAATGCAAAACCACAAATTCCGGAGGTTTTGAATTTCTGAGGTTTTGCTGTGGTTATGGATTCAGATAAGTGTGTGTGTGTTAAAGGTTTTGGGTAGGGGCTGTGGTGTGTGTCAGTGTGCTTTGTTGCTGTGATGTGTGTGCGCAAGGTGAATGTAGCTTGTGTGTGTGTGTGTGTGTGTGTGCAAGGTGAATGTAGCTTGTGTGGTGGTGTTTTCTGTGTGTTTGTAGGTAGTGCAACCTCGGAGTGAGAATATTTAAGTAGGGGGGTGTGGGGGGGGTGCAGGGGGAGGCTTTTATGTAGTATAGAGCTTATTGTGTGTGGGGAGGATGGTGTGCGTGTGTGTAGTAGAAGGGTGAAATTCAAAATCTCCATTGTGCGAGATTTTGAATTTCGCGGTTCTGCGTTTTTTGTGGTTTTAAAATTTCAACTTTATAGCCTCGAAATACTGAATTTTGATATTTCAGTATTTCGAGGATATAAAGTGAATCCATCCATATATATATATATATATATATATATATATATATATATATATATGGATCTGCTTTATATTGTCGAAAAACCACTTACGTGAAATTCAAAACATCGAGATCACTTTGCTGAAATGGCATGTTATCGAATATCCAGGACATCGCATTTTCACTCCAGGAAATGAACCACTGGGCTACCATGGTGAACTTTGCCCTTTTCTCCACTACAGTACAATCTTGAAGTTAGTATATTTAGTTAGGGGGGTGGGGGGGGGCTACAGCCCCCCACATGGGTGGGTTTGATTCTGATGCTGATCATTTTTCCTTTCATCTCATTTTCCACATCAGGTTATTTTGGTTCTAAGTCCTTAAATTCCAAATTCCAGTGGTATGCAGTTCTTTACACCACCAGTCTTTGCTTTCATCTCTGAGGTCCTCAGCAAAAGGACATAATTTTGGCTTTAATCCCTCTGTATCATAACCTCCAGCACTACTCATAAGCTTTCTGTTCTCTTCTCTAGTAGTATCTGGGACACCTTCAGACTAGACAGTCTCATCCTCCAATGTCATACTTGACATGTCTCCTGATTTTATCTATAGGGTTTTCTTGGCATAAATATTAGAATGGATTGTCATTACCTTCTCCACTGGAACATATTCAGTATGTTCTCTCTACCATGACCTGCAGGATCTTGGGTTGCCTTGCACAGTACAGCTCAAAGCTTCACTGAGATACACAAATCCTGCCATTGCAACAAGGTTACAGTCCAGAGAACCAACCAAGCCTAATCAAAATGGCGTTTTCACTGGAAAATGAAACAAAGTCAAATAATGGTACTTGACAAATACCAATAATGAAGATATACTACAGTTTTTGAAAAAATAAACACCAGGGCGATAACATATTGTCAGCTTTGGGATACTAGATCGAATGTTCTACTACTAAATATTTTTAATCAAAATTTGCTTTTTCAAAGATGAATAAAGCTCTGATCATGACGTAGCTGGCCTGAGTTAGAATAGGGGTTCTGGTGCTGGAAGAGCTAAAGGGAAATATTCTGGTCAGCCAGCCACCACAACAGCACTGAAACAGTCAGAAATGAGAATGCGGACTTGATGATCTAAAGCTAGCAATGGCAGCCCTCATATTTCTACCCACATGCAAATGTGTGCGTCTGGGGGAGGGGGGGGGGGCTACATGACATGTTCCAGTAATGCAGGTGTTTACAGCAGTCATCAGGTTGAGGGTAGTGCTTTAACAGAGAACAGCAAGAATACAAACCACCTCCATGGCTGTGTGGGTGATGCCTCCTTCATTCAGGAGTCATCCTATTACAATGGATTCCCAGTGTAAATGATTAAATGGGTTCAATACACACAGAGGGAAGCTTGTTGGTTGTCATGCTTGGAGGCAAAAAAAGACAGAGAAATGTTTGTTTTCTATGGGAAATTAGCTTTGTAAACTTGCCATCCAAGGGACTCTCTCTTCCCTTCCACTTAGTTACATTAATGTTAAGCTCACAATACTCAGCAGTAAAGATGATTTGTGTTTCAAAATAAGTTTCTGTTTGATGTGTCTCTGCACTTAACATCAACTCCCAATTAAAGTACATCTGTCCAAATTTCCACCAATCAGGTCAGGATTGAAAAAGGGCCCTGCACTAGTGCCAGGCCATCTACCTCACAAATACTGTTTGATTTTACAAAACAGTGAGATGAAATGGTGAAATTAATTACTGAAATAAAAAATAATTAAGAATTTTTGTGGAAAACACAATCCGCATGAGGAAACATTTTTACAAATATGTATATCAACATAATATGCATTACTGACAGGATCATATTTTTATTCATGCAGCACAGTTGCCTGCAGTACTCACCATAACTGCAAGCTCTCAAGCTACATTACCATAGCAGCAAATCATAACATTTAGGTTTACTTACACATCAAACTGGACTGGTGCACTCAGTTTTCCATAAATGCTCAGTTTACTTTCAAAGAAACAAGGCAGATCATTTGCTGCTTTCAGCAGTGATACAGGTTCATAGATGGGTACTAGGCTTACAACCACAAGGGCCTTTTGAAGCCTGGCTATGCATCCCAAATCTCTGACAAGTTCTGGTACCCTTGACAAGTGTTAGCAGGGGCTTGGGAGATGAAACATTTACAAGCAGGGGCCTGAGCCTGGGATTTGTGGTGGCTTCAGGCTCCCGTCTTAGTACTGTTGTCACATGCCTACATCAGTTCGTCAAGCAAGAAACCTCTGGAAGGAAATGTGCATTTGGTACACAGATTATGTAGTATCTTTGTATCACAACAGGAAGAGCAGCCATTTATGTAACTATATATAACAGCAGCATGCTCTTTATATTAAAGAAAACTTATCAGACTACCAAAACTGACAAAAAGGGAAGGCAGGAGTGTACATTTCTACTAGACCGATCTCTCATCAAAGATCTACTGTTACACTGAGTACCTCACCACATCTACTCTGTTACTTCAGGGTAGGGTCACTGCATCAGTAAATCATAACGTGCGGCTAGAATCCCAAGTACTATGTAAGCAACCAATGCTTGGTAGACAGTTACAGGATCTACTGCAGTACAGCCGTACCAAGCTCTGCCTTCAGCCTAGACTGACACTTTACATTGTATGGTCGTCCAACTTGCTGCCTCTAATTTCTTGAGTAAAAACATTTCTAAGTATGGTGTTAACAATGTTTTGTTATATTTATCATAACAGAAGAAAATACTTCCTTTTTAAAGCTACTTAATTAATACTAATAAACTCTGAATCTGGTGCTATAGTATATGAGGGATACTGGGTGATACAGTATCATAATTAATTTATGTGGATAGACCTTCTGAAACTGTGTGTGGTACCCACATCTGTTTTAACATCTATTCAAATGTTGCTGCAAAAATTGAAAAATGCTTCATAAGGGAATGGATGAGGACAGGTTAACCTCAAGTTCCAAACAGAGACCATCAAGATTTCACTGTTTTTGTTACAGATGGGGCTTTCTATCAGAGGCAGCTGAGAAGCAGGCTAAAGCTTGATTTGTGATATTTCTGCCACTTAAAGTGTTGTTTTCTATAAAATGAACTTCTGCTATATGGAAAATTCTTAAAAAGTTGTGGAAAGCTTACACAGAAAAGCTGTTTAACAGAAATTCCAGTCTTGTTTTAGAACAAATCAGCATTTTGTTAGTTGCTAAATATGAAAACAGTAGATATAGGACCATTCAGAAATTGAGACTTCATGTCTTCTAGACGAGCCACAGTTTTAGGCAGATATACCTTCTTAAGGCTATTCCAGTGGCAGAACTTGTGGTAGATGCATTCACAGCACTGTAAGCACATTTTAACACATTTACTCCTATTTGTTGCCAAAGACTGAAATGGATTTCATTCGTTTTAATATTTAGCTCACTATCAGGGAGAGACTGGGTATTTCCTATAACCAGAAAAAGATGGAACTTTGATGTATGTGAGATAAAATTCTTACTGCATTGAAGGAATTAAAATCTTTTCCCATATATTTCCAAAACACTAGACTCATTGTCAAATGGAAGAAACGCTACTGGTGAAAGTGTCATTTATTTTGGTGCAGACTTATACTTACAGAAATTCCGTCAGGATCACCCTTAAGCTAATCACATAAATCTAGCCTGTTTGTAAGAGTCCTGCTTTTGTATCTGCAGTCTGAGTATTTGCTTGTTAAGAATTTTTAGTTAGAGCCTTTTATGTGTAAGACAATGAAGGAGCAGACTTCTGTCAACTTCATTTTTAAATAGAATTGCTTTTGATAACTAGGGAATCTTTGGGGGATCAAAAAAAGAACAACCATATAATTTAGTGTTTCATATAAAGCAGATGTCTCAAAGTACTGGCTCAAATACCAGACCCATCCACTGACCAGGACACGTACTGGTCACGTACTGCCTTCATAAGATGCACCTTTACACTGGAATACAGCTTTCGGAGGACAATTAAAGGTGTGGTCGAACCATAATGAAGTATTATGACTATTCGTCTTTGTAAAATCCAGTTACTCTACAATAAACATCACCAGCCTTTACATCAGCTGTGATGTAATTTAGGCCAATTACATTTTACACAAATGTACATTTCACTCTGTTGATCATGTGCGTTTACACTTATACAGGTACATTCTACCTGTGTTTAAACCTGTACAAGAAAACTCTACTACTTCTCAGTGATTACAGTAAAGGGTACCACACAAGTCATGAGCTATGCAGTCAGACAATAGATGAACTTGCCTAAGGTTTGACCCTATAGAAAACAGTACATATTTGTCCAAATGACTGATTTCTTTGCCTCATTCACTTTTGAAAATACACAATTGTAACAAAACTGAGTTTCTCACAATAAACACTCTTTCATATCAAGCTAATACAAGTAGTCTGTGCAAGCTACTGTAGAGAGTATAATGCATCATTAAAACCTGTATTTTGTTGCCCCAGCTGGTTTAGCACATGCTGTACCTATATGCCAGTAATGTACAATGAGTTATAACTGGCAGACTATGGGCAGCAGCGGTTTGAATGTTGCAAGTGATAAGGAAACTGAGTGCATTAGATGGTGTTTTAGGGCATAAAGAAAATGCAAACGTATTATTTCCTTCATAGCTGTCTGATGCTAATGCACAGAGCATGTTTACATATAGAAATAGATTTAAGCTTAGGCACCTTACAGACATCACAGAAAGAATAATGTGCGTAAATATTGATTAGCAAAGTAACTTGTCAACGGACCAGACACTTAAAGCCCATCCTTAGCTTTATGGTGTTAAAGATGTACATCAGACTTGGGCACATTACATGGTATCATGAAATGCTGGATTTGAAATGATCAGGATGAAGAAAGGAGAGCAAGTACATATAAGGCAGAATAAAAATGTCTCTGATTTAACAGACATTAAAAATACTCAGTTTGCTGCAAATGCGGGTCAAAATGTACAGGAAATCTGACATAAGCAAATATGTGTCTTACTTGATAAAATTAAGACTTACATGACAACCCCCTGGGCACCAATTTGTGTGTCACCCACAGACCTATATACAAGCTTGTAAGAGCTGTGATTTTTTTCTTTTGTGTATGGGGGGGGGGGTCTATATCACGTCATCAAAACACCTCTTTAGTGAATCACTATTCATCAACCCCAAACTGTCGAATCCTCTATTCGAATGGCCGTTTCAGTGAACTTTTTCACAGGGAAAAGAAATGGCCGTCCAACCTAGCGCCTGTCACTTCTTCTTTCGGCTTTTTCCCGGTTAGGGGTTGCCACAATGGATCACCTTGTCCGCTCATGATTGGCAGTGGAGTTTTACGGTGTCGAGTTGCCAGCCCGGCACCCAACCTTCCACAGAAGGCACACACTCACACCTAGGGCCAATTTAGATTGTCCAATCCACCTGCAGCATGTCTTTGGGATGTGGGAGGAAACCGGAGCACCCGGAGGAAACCCACGTGACCACAGGGAGGACATGCAGACTCCACACAGAAGGCACCCCAGTCAAGGATCGAACCAGAGTACCTCTTGCTGTGAGGCGGCAATGCTAACCACTGCACCACCGTGGCCGCCCAACCTAGCGCCTGTCACTAAATTCAAAAAATGTAAAACCCACCCACGTGGGGGGCTTCACCCTCCACACACCCCAACTAAATATACCAACTCTGAGATTGTATTACAGTGGTGAAAAGGGAAAACCCCGATGATGGCCAACCATTTCCTTTCCCTGTGAAAAAGTTTGCTGAAACGGCTGTTCAACAAAGAGAGGATTCAAGAATTTGGCGTTAACGAATAGTGATTCGCTAAATAGCTGTTTCAACGACGTGATATAAACCCATGTATGGGGATGAACATGTGGTTCCCCTTGCAGTTGGGTAAAGTTGCATTTAGCCTTTAAGACCCCAATGTGAAGTTATTTCTTCTGAGTAAGACCAAAATGACTATAAGGAATGTCATTATGGTTACTACCTGGAACCACCTGGTAATGTGTATGCTTCACAAAAATATTTTCTTCATCTGAAAATAGAGAAGAGATACATGTTTTTCTCTTGTTTTACCCTCTGCTTCAGTGACAGTGCTAGTGAAGGTGCCTCTTGTTCTGACTCTTCAAATGATCCACATGGTTCCTGTGTCAACGCAGGGAAAGATTTGGGAATTTTCTTTTATTTTTTCCTGATGATTATACTGTAATAAAATATTTCCTCACAGATGCTTTGTAAACAATGGCTGATGTGTTTTTGTGAACCAAAAGTGGAAACAGCTGAAGAAGCTGTAGCTTTGGCTGCAAAGGAAGAAAACTTATATTTTCCAAACAATGCTTCTTCTGCAGCAAATTATCCAGTATATTTCTGCAATCTTACACTCAAAGAAATATGGCTTATTTTTGCTTTTTTTCTTCCTAGACTGTAATGTTTTTGAATCTTCTTTAACTTCACATTAACAGGAACTGAAAGCTTTATGGCTCCTTAATGTTTGATTTTATTAAATTGTACTTTCTTATTTTACTGGTATGTGGACCTGGCCCAGTGAGGTCCTTTTTCAGTAACAATTTAGTTACAATTAAAAAAAAAAAAGAACATCAATAATTCTATAGTAACAAAAGAGGAAAAATATTGGGCAATGCTTTCAGACAGTAAAATAGACTAACATTATGTCATACATAGTGTAGGATATGTTCCACTACTGTAAATTTCAAGCAGGTACATAGCCAGGAAGAGTTGAGATGTGTTTTCAGGATTTGTTTGAAGTTGGTGGCACTGCCTGCATTTCTTATAGAAGGTGGAAGTGAGTTCCATAGTTTGGCAATGGTGAATGAGTAGAGGAGTTGACCAGCAGATAATGTGGTCTTTTCTACTGTTAGAAGTAGATGATTTTCAGATCTTAATTGCCTGCTGGGTTGGTATTTATTTAGCAAGTAGAGTTTCGACAGCAGGACAGTCTGTGGATTTGTAGATTATTTAGTGCGATATAGTTAGTTGGGTGAATGAGACATGGTGGGGGAGTTCCAGCTGCTCTAATTGTTTCAGTGAGTTACAGTGGAGGGATGAGAATTTGGCCTTGGTGGCAAATTTTGCTATTCTGTTGTAACACACATAAATTTTGGATTTTGTAGAATTTTAGATATTAATGAGGAGAGAGGCACCATAAAGCAGAGAGGGTAATAAAAAGGTAGTTGCAAAGGTTTGCCTAGTAGAGAGGCTAAGAAAGTGTTGGTGCCTGTAGAGCACACCAAGCTTTTGGTGTGTTTTTTTATGTTATTGTTTATGTGTAGATTAAAGTTAAAGTTTTCATCTATAATAATGCCTAGTAATTTAGTGTGTTGAACAACTTCTATAGTGGTATTGTCTTGGGCTTGTATAGTGAAGAGTTTTTTATCTAGGGGAGTGGTTTTCTTTGGGGTAAAAATGACTAGTTTAGTTTTTTTTTTGGATTTAAGGCAAGATGATTGTTAAGGATCCATGATTCAGTAGAGGTGAGGGCATTGTGGGTGACATGCTGGAGATCAGAGATGGAATTTGAAGTGCATATTATTGTAGAGTCATCAGCATACTGGATTACTGAGCACTGAGGGAGTGTGTTGTGAAAGTTGTTAATAAAGATGATAAATAAGAGAGAACCAAGTATGGAGCCTTGGAGTAGCCCTGTGGAAGTACTGAGGAAGGGAGGGTAAGACTGTTGCTATTTGGTGGATTGCTGCCTACTGGAGAGAGAGCTACTGAACCATTGTAGGGTAGGAGGAGAAATATGGAGGGTGGATAGTTTAGAGAGGATGATAGTGTGGGAAATGGTATTGAAAGCTTTGGAGAGGTCAAGAAAAGTGAAGTGATTATTTTACCAGAATCCTATGTCCAGTTAACTGTGTCAAGGAAGGATAGGAGGGTGGTAGTGGTGCTGTGTCCTGGTCTGAAACCATGATGAGTGGGTGATAGAATTTGATTTTCAAGCAGGTGAGTGAGGAGTTGGGCATGGATGCATTTTTCTAGTATTTTAGAGAGGAGTGAGAGAATTGCTATGGTTGAAAGTTTGTGGTGTCTGTGTTGGTGCCGCCTTTGTGTAAGGGGAAAATTTCTGCTTTTTTCCAGATGTCTGGGAGAAGGGATTCTTTAATCGATCTGTTAATGAGTATGCTGATGGGAAAAGCTACAGAGTTTGCAGCTAGCTGCAGGAAATGTGGGGGTAGATTGTCAGGGGTCAGAGTACAGGGTTTTAGCTTAACTAAACGTTTTTTTTATTGTGGTGGTGGGTATGGGGGAGAATCTTAGGTTAAAGTTGAGGGTAGGATTATTTTCTGGGATGATTTGGTCATCAGATGTCTTGGTGGTGGTGGTGTTATCTTCAGGAAAGGTGGTGGTTAGGTTAGAGATGGTGTCAATAAAGTAGGAATTGAAAAGGGTGGCAAGTTCGAGAGGGGTTTGTGTTGGTCAGGGGATGGGTTGCTTTGAGAGCCTGGGTGTAATAGCTGGTTGATGGAGGATCAGAATTTTTGGGGATTATTTTTATGCTGGCTTTGTAGGTGGAGGTAGTGGGCTTTTTTATCACTAGTTATCAGACATTTTGCCTGGTTTCGGAGTTGCTTGTAATGTAGTAGAGTTAAGGAGTCTGTTTTTCTGCCATGATTTCCAGATTTTATCCATTGTGGACATTACTACTTTGGTGGATTTTGAAAGCTAGCTTGCATGGTTATGTTTTATTTGTTTCTGGCGGGTGGGTGCTTGCCTATTTAGAATGTCTAGGACTGCTGAGTTAAAGAATCCAACAGCCTCATTAAGTGGTAGGGATTTGTGGGGTTCCCAATTTACTTTAGCTAAGTTTTCATTAAATATGGATGGATGGAACTTAGTAAAATTTCTGGTTGATTTGTATTGGTGTTGGCCTGGGGTTGGGGTAGTTTTGCTTAGGATATATGTTGGGTCGTGGTCGCTAATGGGTGGAGAACAGACTGATCACAGCGAACAGAGCGGGCCCAGCCACCACAGGGAGAAGAGCTGAAAAACTATCAGTTCAAGGTGAGTAATAAGCTTAATGTATCAGTATCTAACAAAAGCTTAATCTAAGTAGCTCTGGAATACTTTAAATAATTATCACTGCAAGTACACAAACATGGTTGTTTGGGAGATATAGAGAGAGTTGTGACTAGTATAGAGACTATGCTGAAAGTAAAATGCAAAAATGTACTAATTTACAGTGTGTGTGTGTGTACCTATGTAAGGCTGATTTAAGGTATTGGTCCAATCTAATGGCAATTGGCTGGAACGCTTCACTGATGTTGTACATATACCTTTTAAGCCTTAAAACTTTACAAAAACAAAGTTGTAATTCACCTATTACAACAGAAAAGCTGTAGTGTGTCAGGTTCTTGCTTCCCAGAGGTTTTATTTATAGGTTCATAGGTAGGTACTAGGCCTATATAAGCCTAGCCAAATGGTACCCCGGCTTTTGCCACCCAAAAAAATTATTTTCCTGTGCCCCTGTCAAGCAGAGCCACAGAAGTGATCCCCGAGGTGAATTTCCTATCTCCCATCCAATCATCAAGATTTTTCTTGAAGAGTGCTAATGAGGAGCTTTGTTTGATATAGATAGGTAGTTTGTTCCAGAGTATAGAAAATCTCTGGGACAGGAATGTATCCCTCCAGCATGTTCTTTTTATTGTGGTGACAAGGTTTAGGTCCCTAGAGCGTGTAGCTCGGAGGGATTGGGATTTCTTTAAGTGGAGCATATCCAACAGCTCTGGGTTTGACATAGTTTTGTATGTTAGGCAGAGATCGCCTCTGAGTAGGCGATATGAGACAGAGTAAAGCTGGAGTCTTTTGAGACGGTCTGCGTAGGGTATCTGTTTGAGGCCAGTAATCCTCTTTGTGAGGTATTTCTGTGGCCTTTCCAGTTGTTGTAGATGTCTTGTGAGGTACATACCAAAAGGGGCATTGTACTCTATAATGGGTCTAATGAGTGATGAGTAGAGGGGAACAATGACCTCTTTTTTCCTGGATGAGAAATCCTTTGTGATGAGGTGTGCCATGTAGAAGGATTTCTTGACTACTGTGGCAATGTGATTATCAAAGGAGACACTACTGTCCACCTGTGTCCCAAGGTCTCATCACACTTTCGGTGTTAAGTAGACTACCGCCTATGTGGTAGTTCATGGGTACAGAGTTTTTACCAAAAGGGATGACAATGCACTTTTTGGCATTGAGCTTGAGGCCATGGCTTTGACACCAGACATCTGTCTCAGTGAGGCCCTTTTGTAGGATGTCCACATCGTTATGAGTTTTGATTATGGCTCCTAGTATGCAGTCATCTGTGAACTTTGTTAGCCAAAGACCTTCTGTGTTAGCCTGCACTTCAGAGAAGTAGATACCAAACAGAAGAGGACCTATGACTGAAACCTGTGGTACTGCACTTGCCACTGGTCTGAAGTTGGATTTGGAGTCTGCTACTTTCACAGTGTGGGTTCTGTCAGTGAGCCAGTTGGCAACCCAACTTGTGACATAGGGATTTATACGTAGTTTAGTGAGTTTATCTATAATTCCAAAGTGGGGGATGGTGTTGAAAACCTTGGCGAGATCTAGATGGGCTATGTGGACCACCTTACCCTCATCTACGGCTTTGGTGACCACTTCAAAGAAGTCTATCAGTTTTAGGAGACATGATCTGCCTTTTACAAACCTGAACTGGGTAGGGTCCAGAGTTTGGAGATTACCAATGTCATTGTTTACAAGTTCCTTGATGATACATTCCATAGCCTTGCAGATCAGGCTCGTCAGGCTAACTCAGCTAGTCAGCTAGTTAAGATAGTCAGCTTCAGTGGATAAAGATGATATGGCAGGGCAAACTAAACATTTGAATAGTTCTTAACAGAAGTATTTTTGACATCCGGTATATAACAACATTGTTTGCATCTGCAGCACTTATTCATTTTACATTTAGTATTGTCACTAATTGTAGATAAAAATGCCAGCCTTTGTTTAATGTTAAATCCTCTCCTATAAATAATAGTTGGTTCATAAACCATCTTCACTAAACAAAATCTCCTTAGAGTGTTCATGTTATACGCAAGGTATCAAGATGATCTTTTTATATTATAATCAGGTGACTATGCCACTTTAGAAGAATTTTTCAAACATGTAAATAGTTCTACTTATTCTTTAAAGTTTTCCCATGGGCACTCTAAGGAGAGTATTCATTTCTTAGATGTTATGCTTTACAAAGATAGGGTTTAAAAGTACCTTTCAATTTACAGTTTATAGAAAACAGACGTTTTCATACAGTTATTTGCATTAGTCTCGTTACATCAAAAGAAAGCTATAGTGAGAGGACAAATGATTAGGTTATCCAGAATCATCTCAGACAATGCCATTTTTTAAGACGAAGTTCAGAAGTTAGGATAAATGTTTCTGACCAGAGTTTATCCCACTAAAATTCTGTCAGAATGTAAAGAGTATGTTTATTTGAGGAGAAATTCTAACTATCAGCCAATTCTTTTAGACAATTATTTCTCTTTGATGAAAAAGAATAATGTCACCACTAACTCTGGGAGAGGGTTCACATGTACTTGTACAGGTGAGGCTGACAATATTAGAAATAGTTTGTTTAAAAATTGGAAAAGAAACTTGTCAGAAGATTGTCTTAGTGAAGTGGGTTGTAAACCAACTATTATTTATAGGAGAGAATTTAACATTAAACAAAGGCTGAAATTTGTACCTACGATTAGTGACAATACTAAATGTAAAATTAATGTGTGTGGCAGATACAAACAATTTTGTTATACACTGGATGTCAAAAATACTTTTGTTAAGAACTATTCCAAAAGTTTAGTTTGCCCTGGTAACTTTGATTGCTGCACTAAAGCGGTGGTATATCCAAGTCAATGCACCTCCTGCGATGCCTTATATGTAGGTAAAACCATGCAACAGCTCAAAAAAAGAATTTATAAGCATAATCTTGATTTAAAGAAAGGGGACCTCCAATAATGCTTTGTTTAAACATTTTAGTGTTTGCAAAACCTTTAAGTTGTTCATATTTTTCATGTTAGAAAAAGTAGAGGTTTCGGAACAATCAGGGCCATGGAAAGAATATTTAAGTAAGCAGGAACTGACCTGGCAGTTAAAGCTAGATGCCTGCATTTATCCTGGCATTAATGATTATTGTTCTATTGTTGTGATTTTAAAAGGCAGACAATTCATTTAATAAACTTATTTATTTGCAAGGTTACGTTTTTATATATGTAGATTCAGTTTTTTTTGTTTTATGATTGATTTACTTATGCAAAGTCCAAATGTGATTGGGCAGAATAGGGCTGTTTTATGATTGGTTTATTTTTGCAATTTCCGAAAGTGATTGAGTGGAACAAGTTACTTAACTTTGCATTTCTTGCTGTTTTATGATTGGTTAATTTATGTAATGTTCAAAAATGATTGGGTGGAACAGGGGATTTCATTCTGCATGCTATTTCCTTCAAACAGTTTTGAAAAAATCCTGTGATAGGACAAAAGCACTCAACTGCTACTTGTTAGCATTTTTGTTTGCTTTTTAATAAACATTTTAGTTTAAATTTTATTCCTGGACTGAGTCTTTCTGGTACACCACTGCAGATACCGGTGTTTCTTGTTGAATTTGTCACATTACTACACCTCTTTGCATTCTCCTTGCTTTTACAAGAAAATTATCCAGCACTTTTGTCTACCTGGGGGACTGCTATCTGCTCCATATCTGCCACTTCCCATTTATCTGCACTTCCATTTTTGCATTCACCTGTCCCACCTATCTTTATCCTTCTTCCAAATTACAATGCAAGTTTCACAGTTGGATGACATTGCAAAAAAAATGGTCGATGCTGTGAAGCAGTATTTCCTTCTCTCCCATCTAAATTTATCCACATCATTGCAAGTGTGCTGTGACACAGAGATTTTAAAGTTGGATTCAAAGGTTCATAGCCTGTTACTAGACAACTAACTGGGAAGAACATTCATAGCCTAGCCATAGTAATTCCAATCCTCAGAGCAAGACCAGTGATATATTTCCTGTTATCTAGCCATTTATCCAGTCTGCATTTTAAGATTAGTGTTTGAAATGAAGGTAGAGTTTGCTCCAGAGGACAAGAATTATTTGAATGTGGTATCTGTCATACCATATCATTCAATTCATGTTACTGTGCATTCTATGGTCTTTAGCAAAGGTGTTCATGGCATTTCTGGTTTTATGAATATAAAAGAGATTCTCAGGATGGGGTCATTTTAAGTCTTGTAGGCCAGGCAGACATCACACCTAAAGAATCTGTGCAAGACAGAGATGATAGAGTTCTAAGTCATTCTGTGTAGGTATTACAACTAAGGCCCCTGATTTCTTTGCAAGAAAATGTTGAGGTCATTCAATATGGATCATATATCTGGACAGGTACATGCCAATGGAAGCACTGCATTCAATTATGGTTCCCAATAAGGGAAGAAAAGAGAGGTATGATAATATCCTTGGATCTGGTGGAAATACTCTTTGTAATCAGTTGCGTTAAACAAAATAAACTGTGGCAAGATGTTTGTCAAAGGACTGCCTAGAAATGTGCCCAGGTCTCAGATAATGGATTCTGCTTTGTGGTAGCATTAACCTAGTAGAGGTAAGGGTGCTCTTCTTTGCCAAAGATACAGTGCTATACATTTTGGCATTTAGCTTGAGTCCATGGTTGCAGCACCAGTTAATTGTACGTGTTAGCCCACCTTGTGGAATAAAAGAATCATGAGGGAACTTGATAGTGGCTCCAAGTTTACAGGTATCTGCAAACTTAATCATCTACAGACATCTGACATCAGCTTTAATGTCCAAGGATAGCAAACGAGAAAGGTCCCAATACAGAGCCTGGGGGGACACAACTGGTAATAAGCCTTTTTGAGGAGAATATGTCTCCAGTTTTAATCTGCTGGATTCTGTCTGTGAGAGTTTCCTAATGGATGACATTATGTTTGAGAAGTTTATTTCTGCTGCTTAAGGGAGGAATGTTATCAAGATGTGTGGCTTCTCTAGAGAAAGAATTACAAGAAAGAAAATTAAAAAAAATATATCAGGGAGACCTGCAGGACTACAAATATAATAGATTATTTTCTTGGATACATTTTATGCAAAGTACCATAGACAATTCTGGTTCTAACACCAGATGTAACACAAACAGAAAAAGACATACTAAGGAACCAGGTAATTTTATTCTGGAACAGAGTATTCTGACAATTTTATAACTTACAATGCTTTTCTGATGCTGATTTAGAAAGAGAAATCAAACCTCCCATTACAAATGCCAATTCATCCTTTCAAACTTCAGTAATAAATTATTGGTATCTAACTTACAACAGTCTTTTAATTGTGTATACTCAAGTGTTGGAATTTTGTTTTGGTTCAGACTATTCTGTTGGATTCCTTACACAGGGCAGCTTTCTGTATCCTGCATTACTGCTTGGCTTCTTGGCTAGTGATTTTTCATCATCGAAGGCCTCAATGACTTTTTCAAAGAAGTTAAACAGGCAGCCTATACCTTTCATAAACCCAAACTGGTTTGGGTCAAGGAGCTTCTGGCTGCCAATCCCCATGTTTATGAGGTCCATAACAATGCATCCCACTATCTTCCAGATAAGGCTTCTCAGGCTTATTTGGTTTATAGACACCAGGATTAGTGGTGGGGCCTCCCTTGCATAGGGAGATGACCACTGTGTTGTGTTCTGATCTTGTGCCACTAGGTGAAGATAGAGGAAGGCAGAAAGAGGGAAACAGAGTTAGTGGATGTGACAAGGACTGGATACTTCTGTTCCTGTTGTACTGATGTTTGCTGTACCTGTTGTTGCTTTGAATAGTTGGATTAAAATCTTTAATATTGAACTTAGAGTCTGTCTATTTTAATCATCTGACAACTTAACAATTTGGCGATGAGTTACTTGTTTCTGCTCGTTTACAATGGTTGTTGCTGCTACTCCTTTTCCTCCACCATTTTTGCCATGCCCAAGTGAACCCGCTACACCGTTTGGTATGAGGCTGAAAAACTACATGCTGGTTGTTGGTGCATCATGAGATGAATGTCTGCAAGCACACAAAAAGGCACTTCTCCTTCATTATCTGGGAACAGAAGGACAGAGACTGTTTAATACACTTCCAAACCAAGTTATATCAATGGAGAAAGTACAGTTTTGTACCTACCATAAATGTAGATGTCCGATAGGAATGCATCTGCAGTCCTTACAAATGGGTTGTCCTGTTGTCAGGCAGCCCTTCCAAAGTCTGGGTCTGGCCGTCATTGCTGCAGTTATTCGGGTATAAAGGCATCAGCCGACGCCATTTTCCTCAGTGTTTCTTGCCCCAGATGCTAGGTGCCCTCTTGGATGGCTAAATTTGGATAAATGCCAATGTTTCCAAATAGTAGAGAGCAAACACATAAAATAAGCATGTATGTACATATATACAAACAAATACACCATAATAGATCCCCAAGCTAGCTGAGGGATGGCAAATACCCTAGGAGTACCACAGAGGGGAAGGTGGGTAATCCTGACTGCAGATGCATTCCTATCGGACATCTACATTTATGGTAGGTACAAAACTGTACTATGTCCTTCAAGGATGCATCTGCAGTCGAATACCATAGCTAAACTAGGGGAGGAGGAAAAGGTAAAATTATGGTGTAGTTAGGATCCCTTGCAAAACAGCAGTGGCAAAACCTGCTCGGGATCTAGAGTATAATGGTAAATTGTAATGCTTGGCAAATGTATGCACGGAGGTCCAAGTAGCAGCCTCTATAATGTCCTTGCTAGCCACAAGAAAGCTGTGGTAGTGGCTGTAGCCCTTGTGGAGTGAGGCCTGATGTTCTCTGGAGTTTTCTTTCCATGGTAGGAGTAACAAAATCTAATGCAATTTCCTATCCATTTGGAGATTGTCTGTTTTGAAATTGGTTTTCCTTCCTTTCCTGTTGCATATGCTACCAGAAGCTGGTCAGTTTTTCTATTGGACTTGGTCCTGTCCAGGTAGTAGCGTAATTGTCTATGTACATCCAAGGTATGCAACAGTCTTTCTCCCCTGTTCTGAGGGTTGGGGAAGAATGTAGGTAGGTGGATTGCCTGATTTAAAGATACTCTGGATACCACCTTAGGCATAAATGTAGGATTTGTTCTCATGGACACTCTATCTTGATGGAAGATCAGGAAGGGTTGCACTGCCATTAATGCTTGTAGTTCAGAGACCCTCCTTGCTGAGGTGATTGCCAGCAGGAAAGCAGTCTTCCAGGATAAGTATTGTAATTCTGCTGTTGCTGCTGGTTCGAAAGGGGGAAGTGTCAATTTTTCTAGTACAAAGTTCAAGTCCCATGCTGGCAATGGTGGTTTCCTGGGAGGTTTCACATTTTTAATTCCTCTCAGAAACTGCCTGAGCAGAGGATGTGAGAAGACAGGAGGATCCAAGCTGTATTCTGCTGAAATGGCTGATGCATGTATCTTGATGGAAGAATAGGACAGGCCTGTATGGAAGAGCTCTGCCAAGTACTCCAGGATGTTGGCTATGTTTACCAGTGCCACATCTTCTCCCTTTGCAGTACTCCAAATGAGATATCTTTTCCATTTTGCTGCATAATTCTTTCGTGTTGAAGGTTTATGAGCCTCAATGATTATGTCTTTAACCCTTTGGGATAAATTTGGGTTAATTGTTCTTATGTAATGTTCCAGGCAGTTAGCTGCAGAGTTTTCAGGTTTGGATGCAGGATGTTGTAGTTGTTCTGTGCTAACAGTAATTAGATAAGAGGTAGTGCCCATATTTGTTCCCGAGACATGCTCCTCAGCAATGGGTACCAATGTTGCCTTGGCCAGTCTGGAGCTATCAGAATGATCCTTCTTTGATCTTCAAAAGCACCTTGTGCATCAAAGGTAGTGGTGGATGCTGTCAGGTTCTTCCAACTGAAAGATAGGAGTCCACCTTCCAAGCAAGTGGGGTGCAGAATCTTTTAGCTGGTGATTGAGTGGGGATGCAAATAAGTCTATTTGTGGTAATCCCCATTCTCTTGTGATGGCTTTGAAGATGTCCGGATGCAGCATCCATTGGCATCCGTGGTAGTTCTGCTTAGTATGTCCGCTAGAATGTTTTCTTTTCCGGTACAAAATTGCTTGTAACTGAATGTTGTAGCTCAGAGCCACATCCCATAGGTCCAGTGCTGCATAGAGGGTATGAATGTGTGCCTCCCTGTTTGTTGATGTACCACATAACTGTGGTGTTGTCTGTCCTTATCATCAACTGACCTTCCTGGAGAAATGGTCTGAATGACTGGATTGCCAATTTTACTGCCAGCATTTCCTTTAGATTTATGTGCAGGCGCAGCTGGTCTTGAGTCCATAAGCCTTGTATGCACTTGTCCAGCATGTGTGCCCCCCAACCGAGGTCTGATGCATCTGTCGTGATAGTTTGGCTTGGTTGACTGTTGCAGAAGGGTAATCCTGTGTTTGATTGACAGGCCTGAGCCCACCACAGGAACTCTTGTTTCAGGCATGGGATTATTGGAATTTTGGTTTCGAGGCTGTGCTTGTGTTGAGACCACAAATTCTTTAGGTACCACTGTAGCTTTCTCATATGCAGCCTGGCATGAGGGACCAGAATTATGCAGGATGCCATGAAGCCTAGGGCTTGTAGTACTTTCCTTGCAGTCAGATGGTTCTGCTTTATTAATGCCAAGAAGTAGAGAGGTAGTTGCTCTTTCTTTTCTGCAGTTAGGAATGCCATTTGTGTTGATGTGTCCAGCTCTGCACCCAGAAAGGTTATTCTTTGGGATGGAATCAGCCTTGACTTTTTTATATTGACTGTATATCCTAGGGCTTGCAGCAGGTAAATGACTCTTTGTAAGTCTTCTGTTAGCTTGCTTTTGTTGTCCGCTTGTATCAGGCAGTCATCCAGGTATGGGTAAATTTGAATTCCCTGAAGTCTGCAATGAGCAATTACTGATGCCAGGCATTTCGTGAACACTCTGGGCGCAGTAGATAAGCCAAAGGGCAATGCTGAGAATTGATAATGCTCTGATCATGCAAGAAATCTGAGGTATCGTCTGCAATTCAGGTATGCCTCCTTGAGATCTAGAGTTACCAGCCAAGACTCCTTGCCCAGCATGGGAAGGAGCTGCTGTAGGGTCAGCATTTTGAATTTTGGAACAATGAGAAATGTGTTTAAAGCGGACAGGTCGAGAATAGGCCTCCATTTGTTCTCTTTTCTTGGTATCAGGAAGAGTCTGGAGTAAAATCCCTTTCCTTGTTCCATAGATGGTACCTTTT
Source organism: Protopterus annectens (assembly GCF_019279795.1). NCBI lineage: Eukaryota > Metazoa > Chordata > Ceratodontiformes > Protopteridae > Protopterus > Protopterus annectens. Next base: position 156,241,881 of record NC_056746.1, on the reverse strand, counting down.
CCACAGCTCTCATTCTTAATAATTGAGATATTTGCTTTAGAGCTTCTGCCCTTTGAGTAGGAGGTAGGTTTGGCATTCCTCTCTTTTCTGGTAGAGTATGGAAATGGAACCTGTAACCTTGGTCTATAGTTTGCAAAATCCATTTTTCCCTTGTGATGCAATGCCAGTTCTTTGAAAATAACATTAGCTTTCTGCCTAAGGGTGCTTCCAGTTGTTCCCTGTGCCACAGCCAAGTCACTGTGATTGTGTTGTTGTAGTGGTGGTGGCTGAGTCTGTGCCTCGCTGGTTGTTACCTTGCCACTGGCCCTGTAGGCACCCCTGGATTGGTTTCTGCCTCTTGAACGCCTATTCCTGCCTCTCTGTGTCTTAGAGGAGTCCGGAAAGGACCAATTCTTGGAGGGCCAGTTCCTGCTAAACCTTGGAGGTTGAACCTGTAAGAAATCTTTCACTGTTTGTACAGATTTTCTTCCATCTTATTTAGTACCTGCTGTGCAGGGGAACCAAATAAATTGACTTTGTCCATAGGAGCATCTAAAAGCTTTGATTTGACATGGTCTGGTAATGCCTGCTCTTTCAACCATGCATGTCTCCTGATAACTGTGCCAGTCATGGCTGATCTAAAGGAAGCCTCCAGTGCATCATAGCCACATTTCAAAGAATGGTTACTAACCTGCTGTATGTTATGTACCATTTCCTGAACATATTTCTTATCTAAAGATTCTTCAGAGGACAGCTTTTTAGTTAACTGGTCTAGCATAAACTCTTGATATTGAATCATATGAAACTGGCAGTTCAAAGCCCTAGCTGACAGAGTAGCAGAGGTGTAAACTTTTTTACCCCATCGCTCTAAGGACCTGGATTCCCTTTCAGAGGGGAGGGGTTTTTTTGGTAGATGTAGTAGCTACAGCTTTAGGGCCCTGGGAGATAGTCTCAGGATCTGCAAATGGGGCCTTGTATAAATGATGATGAGTGTCCGGAACCCTGTAGAACCTATCGGGCTTAGCAGGGGCCGGAGGTAATGAATCAGGAGCAGTGCAAGCATCATTAAATGCATCATCTACAACAGAAAGAACTGGAGGTATAGCTAAAGGCCTATGCTGTGGTAAATGTAGAAAGGTTCTAAGCCTTTTCCTGGAGTCTGAGAAATCTTGGCCCTGCCACTGAAATTGTTCCCTCATAGCATGCACGGTTTCCCCAAAGGAAAATTCCTCAGGTGGAGAGGCTGAAGGTATGGACTCTTCAGCATCAGAGTCTTCGTAAGGAGAATAAGGAGCCTCAGGAGGGTCTGTATGTTCTGAGTCATCAGAGGAATCATCTGTGGATACAGGCTCTGGGGGCTCTGCTCTAGGCCTCTTCTCTGGAGGTGGATGAGAGGTCCTGTCTGGATGAGGCTGGGATCCACGAATTAAAGAAATGAGATCCTCAGCCAAGGAAAGCATATGGGAACTGGTGCTGGGCCTGTGAGGGGGGGCTTAACAGGCACCGTTTTTGAAGCTTTAGCTGCTTTAGCCCTGGCAAAGGCCTTAATAGACATGGCTGCAGGAGGCCTAGCAGCTCCACGTGCAGGGAAACATCCAAGGGAATAGTGTCTGATAATTCCTGAGAAACGCAACTGCAGGTTGGATTTCGTAGCCGATTCCACCAGGTTAGAAGAGGCCTCGGTAGAAGGCATGTTTTCGGCTGGGAAAGAACCGCTTGCTCGGTTTCAGCGAAACCGAGACACTCGTGGTTGGCTTAACCGTGGTTTGTCGGTCCTTTATTTGTGAAGTCGGAGGATCCGACGGCATGATATAAGCAAAATCAGAGCCGAAAAACTGTTCTGCAAACTCCGACCGGCTCTCTGGCGTCTATCGGTTAAAAGAAGCACAGGCTAGACAAGCTGCTACGTCGTGGTCTGGGCCTAAACAAGGTAAGCAGTAAGAGTGGAAATCTTTATGAGGTATTTGTTTCCCACAAGTTAAACAGTTATTCACTTTTTCTGACATCGGCTGAGGTAAGAAAGAGTCCCCAACGGCTACTTAGCTTTTAGAAGTCTTGATAGTATTCGGTAGTAGTAATCTCTGGTTCTGACCGACCGGCACTTGCGAACAGCTTCTGCTTCGGGCGCCACGCGGCAAGAAAGACTGGGGAAAATGGCGTCGACTGATGCCTTTATACCCGAATAACTGCAGCAATGACGTCGGGTGAAGCGCGACACCAACCGAAGCCAGACCCAGACTTTGGAATCAAGGGCTGCCTGACGACAGGACAACCCATTTGTAAGGACTGCAGATGCATCCTTGAAGGACATCACCATTAAGGCTTTACAAGCTCATTTTACTCCACGGAGAAATGTTGTTGCTGAGCGGTATGCTTTTAGAAAACATGCTCAGGCTGCCCATGAAGCTATTCCTCTGTATGTGGCTGCATTATGAGACTTAGAAGTTAAATGTGAGTTTGCTACTAAACTGGATGAAATGTTACAAGATCAGTTGGTAGAACATGTGTCTAGTTATCGTACACGTGAATGATTACCTTTAGAACCTGACTTGACTTTGGATAAAGCTATTGCAATTGCTATGTAAATTGAAGCTGCGGGAGGGCAGACAAAGTTTATTTTGGCTGATAGACCAGTCCCAGTACAGACTTTACATATTCACTGTGTGCCTGCTGCTGGTCAACACTGCCAAAGGCCTTCTTCCAAGCCCCCGCCTGTTTGACAGCCTACAGCTGCTACACCTTCTGCCGCCTCTTTTTGTGCTTGTTACCATTGTGGATCTGATAGGCACCTTACCAGTGATAAACACTGTCCTGCTGCTTCTGTTAAATGTAACAACTGCCAAGACTGGTCATTTTGCAGGGTTTGCCATTCTTTGCAAACATGCTCTGTGCAGCAAGTTGCCATACCTGAGCTTCAGATCCTTTACTTAACTGACCGTACATCATCTGAGAGAATATGCTGCAGTGTCACAATGAAAACTTCAACTGCTACTGTACTTGTGGCTCTAACTGTAGATTCTTGGCTCATCAGTATCCAATTTGCCTAAATTGATATATGATGGACACCTTCAAGGGCAACCTTTATTGCCACCTTCAGTTAAGTTAGTGACTTAATCCTGAGCTCCACTACTGTGCTTGGCTGCTGACCAGTTACTGTGTCCAAAGATGATGTTACATGCTCTACTTCAGTTTTCATTGTGGAGTCTGGAACTGCTTTGCTGGGTATGGATTTAATAAAGGGTCTACACTTGTGCTTTAATGGCAGTACTATCTTACAATGTGCTATGAACTTGGTTCCTATCACGTGTCTTTCTACAGCTCCATTACCTCCTCTGACCCTGGGTTCTGCAAAAGGCTTCATACACAAAGTTAACATATTAGATTCTGTTACCCCAGTATGACAAAAATTACATCGCTTACCTCTGTCAGTTTGGCAGGATGTAAGTGCAGAGCTCAATTATCTTCTTCAAGCAGGGATTATTGAAAGAACTGATGCTTCTTCCTGGGTCTCACCCATTGTGGTGGTTCAAAAGAAGACTGGTGGTATTCGTCTTTGCGCTGATTTGACAGAACCTAATAAAGCTATCATTACGGACAGTTTTCCTCTTCCTCACGTTGATGAAATGCTATCCTTACTGAAAGGAGCAACAGTGTTCTCTACAATTGATTTAGAAAGTGCATACTTTCAGCCTTTGCTTCATGAAGACCGCTGTGACTTGACTGCCTTTTTTACTCATGACGGCTTGTTCCGGTTTTGCCAGGTTCCATATGGGTTGGCATCTGGTACGTCTGCTTTTCAAAAGATGCTTGCTACAATTTTGCAGAGGTTGCCAAATGCTGCAAACTATTTAAATATAATTTTGTGGGGATGCACACAGGCTCACCATGATTGGACACTTCAAGCAGTTCTTAAATGCATAAAACATGGAGGATTAATGCTAAATGAATCAAAATGCCATTTTCAATCAAGCCAGTCTGCGTTTTCTGGGCCATACTGTTACAACACAGGGGATACAGCCTAATGAGGAGCATCCTGAAGCTCTTCTCTGTGCCCCAGCTCCCACTGATGTTTCCATTTTATGTTCTTTCCTTGGACTTGCATCTTGGTATAATAAGTTTATTGCACGGTTTGCCACCATTGTAGAACTCCTACATGCCTGTCTCCACCAAGATATGCCATTTTCCTGGTCTGAGGAAGCTGAGCCCAGTTTTTTGTCAGTGAAACAGTGGCTGATTGACAGTCCAGCCTTGCCTTTATTTGACCCTGATTTGCCTACTTTAGTTTATACCGATGCATCCGATTATGGGCTTGGAGCTCTCCTTGCTCAAGTTCACCCTAACCATACAGAATGAACTGTTGCCTTTGCATCTAGGACTGTTACTGCTGCTGAAGGAAAATATTCTACAATTGAAAAAGAGGCTCTTGGATGTGTCTGGGCTGTTGAAAAATGGAGAACTTACTTGTAGGGGTTGTAAATTTACTCTATGTACCAATCACCAACTGTTGACCTCAAAAGGGTCTGATCGGGCAGGCATACAGATTGCATGTTGGGCAGTGTAACTGTGGTCTTTCAACTATACTGTTGCTTACTGTAATGGGTCAGAGAATTACATTGCTGATTGTCTCTCTCGCCTGCCCTAGCCTGCTACTGCTGAAGACATTTCTGAACCTGAACCAGAGTTTGTGGCAATGTCTGCTGCTTTAACTGCCCTGTCACCTGGTGAATTTGTCTCTGCCTCCTGCAGTGAGTTGTCCACTCTGCGAACCCAGCTTACCAATGGTTGGCCTTCTTCTCTTAATGCAGTGGACACAAACATGCATCCGTATTTTACATTACAAGATGAACTCAATGCACAAGATGAGTTTGGGTTCCATGGCACTTGTCTCATTGCTCCTTTTTCTCTGCACTACACTAACAACGCTTGCTCATGAAGGCCACCAAGGCAAATGGTGGCTGCGTGAGCTATAATGGTGGCCAGGTATGGATGACATGGTTGCAGCTCAAGTTAAAAATTGTCAACTCTGCTAGTCTTCTGACAAGACTGCCAATCCTTCAGCAGCACCTTTATAACCTGTTCCATTTCTATCCGAATCTTAGCAAAAGCTAGTCATAGATGTAGTGGAATTAATATGCCCTAAACCTCACTGATTATCATAGCAAGTGGTCAGAAGTTGCCTTCATTGCCTCGGTCACTACACAAAATGTTATAGACTTCCTCACTTCAGTTTTCAGCTGATTTGGACATCCACATACCATTGTATCAGGTAATGGATGTCAGTTTGCATTGATTTTGTAGCACTGCTGGCAGAGAGAGATATACAAGACGTACATACTTCAGTATACCACCCAGCTGCAAATGGTGCCACTGAACAATCTCATCGTGTTTGCAAAGGTAGTATACAATCTGCTATCTTATAACTGAAACCTTGGAAACCAGATGTCTTAGAATTTCTTCAGGTATATCACGCAAATGCTACTACTGGAGTTTCCCCTTTTTGAATTGCTTCTTGGCCGGAAAATGCAAACGTGCCTCAATGTTCTTCATCCTCTGTTTCCTGCACGGTTAATGCTGATACTCTTGGTAAAAGGGTCTCTTCTCTTCAACAGAAAATGAAAAAGTATTCCGATACAAGATGTGGAGTATGGCTTCCTCATTTTCAAAAGGGGGACAAGGTGCATATTCAGAATCCACTGCATGTTCCAAAAGCACATCTCAGATTTTCACATCCTGTGGAAATTCAGAAGGAAATTGTTCCACGTACTTACTTGTTGGCAGATGGAAAAATGCATTCTTCCCATTTATCCAAGTCAAAAGTACCTGAAGTGATGCTTCAAGGGATGCTCCAGTAAAATTCCCACTTCAGTCTACAGTGACACCAATGTCTGAATCTCCTCACATTCTGCCAGCTCATGTAAGGAAGAGACCTTGTTGGCTTGAGGACTATATGTTACATAAATATAAATGTTGATGTAATTCAGTGTTCATTACAATGTTACTGATGTTTAATTTACATACTGTTAGTGTAGTGCTGTTCTTAAGTAAGGGGGGAATATGTTGTGTTCTGGTCCTGTGCCACTAGGTGTAGACAGAGGAAGGCAGAAGGAGGGAAAAGTACAGTTGTGTACACTTACCAGAAATGTAGACGTTCAAGTGTATTCACTGTTGCAGTCATTACATTTGGGTTATCTGTTTGTAGGTAGCCCTCAGTTGGTCTGATTAACAAAGTATTGGGTCCTGCGTCAGTTGCTGTCCCTTCTTCCATGACGTCAGGTCGTCAGGGGTATAAAACATGCAGCCAATGCCATTACATCAGTTTTTCTTGCTCCAGATGTCAGGTGCCTCCCTAATGGGAAGCAATTAAATATAAAAGTACAATGATATACCTCCAACAAAAAAGCAAACACACCAAAAAGGCTTTTAAGCATAGTAAAGGAAAGTAGAGGTATAGCCAAAAGACGTTAGGGGGCTGGAGGGAGGGTAATCAGAACTGCAACAGTGAATACACTCGAACATCTACATTTATGGTAAGTGTACAAATGTACTATGTTTCTCATGTTTCACTGTTGCAGTCATTACATTTGGGTAGATTCCCAAAGCTATGGCTGGGAGGAGGAATTTAGATAGCTTTAGGGCCAGCTATAAGGCCCTGCAAGACTGCAGTGGCAAAGCCAGCTCTGGATTTAGGGAAAATCGGCAAATGATAATACTTGGTGAAGGTATGTATAGAACTCCAGGTAGCAGCTTCTAGGATATCCCTAGTAAGAACGCCTCTGAGAAAGGCTGTAGAGGTAGATGCAGCCCTGGTGGAGTGAGGTCTGATCCCCTGGGGGATAGATTTTCCATGGTGCTTATAGCAGAAATGAATGCAATGGCTTATCCATTTAGAAATGGTTTGCTTTGAAATAGCCTTCCCCTCTGCCCCTGCAGCAAACGCCACCAGCAGTTGTTCAGATTTCCTTTGAGGTTTAGTCCTGTCCAAGTAGAATCTAAGTTGTCTGTGCACATCTAAGGAATGCAGTACCCATTCCCCGTTATTCTGTGGATTGGGAAAGAAGGTTGGCAAATGAATGGACTGATTAAGAGCCACACTGGATACCACCTTGGGCATGAAGGATGGATTGGTTCAGAAGGACACCCTGTCCACATGAAAGATGATGAAAGGCTCGACTGCCATAAGGACCTGTAATTCAGATACTCTTCTAGCTGAAGTGATTGCTAAAAAGAAAGTTGTTTTCCAAGAAAGAAATTTTAAGTCTGCAGTAGCAGCTGGCTCGAAAGGAGGTAGAGTGAGTTTCTCCAAGACAAAGTTAAGGTCCCAGGCTGGGGTTGGAGCTCAAATTCTTGGCCCCTCTGAGGAACTGCTTGAGCAGTGGATGAGAGAAGAGAGGAGGTTCTGTGTTATAATGAGCTGAAAGGGCTGAGGCGTGGATTTTAATGGAGGAAAAAGACAGGCCCTTGTGGAACGTCTCAGTTAAGTATTGTAAAATATGAGGTAAATTGGGCACTGCTGTGCTCATCCCTTGAGATTGGTTCCAGGCACAGAATCTTTTCCATTTTCAGCATAAGATTTTCTAGTACTAGGCCTCCTTGCCTATAAAATGATATCCATCGCAGGCTTACTGAGGGATGGTAAAGGAGAGCTAATGTAATTAGCCAGGCTGCAAGGTTCAGTGTTAGAAGCTGAGGGTGCAGAATCTGGTTCTCCTATTGAGACAAAAGGGAAGGTGTCTGAGGCAGGTGCCATGGGGATAACCGTGACACACTGTGCAGAAGAGGGGGTACCAGTGTTGGCGCGGCCAGTCTGGAGCAATCAAAATCATCCTTGGTTTGTCCTGTTTGATTTTTAGTATTACTTTGAAGAGCAGAGGCAGAGGGGGGAAGGCATAGATTGATAGGTTTTTCCAGCTGAAGGACAGAGCATCCACTTTCCAGGCTTGTATGTTGGGGAGTCCTTGTGCAAAATCTGTCCAATTGGTAGTTCTGGTAAGAGGCAAACAGGTCTATATCTGGGCTCCATTTGTTTGTCAACATGTTGAAAATCTTTGGTTCCAGTTTCCACTCATGTGAGTCCATGAGGTTTCTGCTTAGTCTGTCTGCCAGTGTATTTAGTTTTCCTGGCAGGAATTGAGCTTGTAGGTGGCACTTGGTAGCTCAATATTGTGTTCCACAATGCCATGGCTAGCCTGCAGAGGGGGTAAGAATGTGTACCCCCCCAGCTTGTTTATGTACCGCATAACAGTGTTGTTGTCCGTCTTTACCATTAGTTGTCCTGGAAGAATGTGGTCCTTGAAGGCGGTCAGAGCATTCTGTACAGCTAGCATCTCATTTTGATTGATATGCAGGTGCATTTAACTTGGGTTCCATTTGCCCTGAATGCACTTCCCTGCCAGGTGAGCCCCCCATGCATAGTCTGATGGGTCTGTTGTTAGGGTTTGGGTGGCAGGGGGTGGTGTGAAAGGTAGTCCCTTGTTTTGGTGGCGGGCCTCTGCCCACCAAAGGAACTCTAGACACAGGCAAGGTATGATAGGAATCACTGTTTCTAGATCCTGAGAATGTTGACACCATAGGCTTTTTAGATACCACTGTAGTTTCCTCATATGCAGTCTTGCATGTGGAATTAGAAGAAGAGGCCATGAACCCCAAAGCTTTGCAGTATTTGTCTTGCAGATAGCAGGGTTTTTATGGCCACTTGTTTGAAGTAGGTTGTCAAATGAATTTGTTTCTCTTGTGTGAGGTAAGCCGTCTGGGAAGTTGTATTCAAGCTTACTCCCAGGAATATAATTTGCTGACAGGGTACCAGGTGTGATTTCTTTTCGTTTATGGTGTACCCCAGACAAGTTAGAACCCTTTGTACAAAGGCCAGATGATTCAAAAGTATGTCCTGACTTTCTGCCTGAACTAGACAATCGTCCAGGTATGGGTATATTTGAATATTTCTTTGCCTGCAAAATGCAATAACTGGAGCTAGGCACTTTGTGAATACCCTGGGTGCAGTAGATGAGCCAAAGGGCAGTGCAGAGAACTGATAGTGCGTTTAGCCTGCTTTGAAGCGTAGGTAACTTCTGCAAGATTCCCTGATTAGGATGTGCAGGTATGCTTCTTTTAAATCTAGAGTTGCCAGCCAGGCATCTTTGCCTAGCATAGGAAGTAGTTGGTGAAGAGTCAGCATCTTGAATTTTGGACTCTCCAAAAAGGTGTTTAGAATAGACATGTCCAGGATAGGACGCCATGAATTGCCTTTTCTGGGTACAAGGAAAAGTCCAGAGTAGAAATCTTGTCCATTTTCCTCTTCTGGTACCAGTTGAATAGCCCCCATGCTTAAAAGAGAAAGTACTTGTTTTTGGGCCTCTGCCCACCGATTTGGGGGTAGGTCCGGCCACCCGCTTGGTGTTGGCAATGTGTGGAAGTGAAATCTGTATCCTTGGGACACTATATTTAAAACCCAATTGTCCTCAGTAATAAGTGCCCGATTCTTTGCATGAAGAGCAATCTTTCCCCCCAAAGGGGCAGTCAGTTGATAAGTGCTTGGAAAGTTTAAAAGGAAGTCATTGAGACAGTTTACCATAGGGGGAGTCTTATTATTCCCAGATTTGGAAGTGGAGGCCTCCCACTGCTTAGTTCTATGTGTCCCCTGGGACTGAAACCTGGGGTTTTTGCTGTTTCTGGGTTTGGCTTGAGAAGACCTGGAAGGGGCTGGAAAAGACCAATTCTTAGAGGGCCAGTGCCTACTAAATCTAAGAGGCTGAACTTATAAAAAAATCTTTAACAGTTTGCATAGATTTAGCTTTATCTTCCATCTTTTTAAGACCTTCTTCAGCCTAGTTACCAAACAGGTGGTCCTGATTTAAAGGAGCATCCAACAATTTATCTTTAACATGATCAGGCAAAGATTGCTGCTTAAGCCAAGCATGCCTTCTGAGCACAGACCCAGTAACAGCAGCCCTGCAAGAGGCCTCTAATGAATCATAACCGCATTGCAAAGTATGTTTTCCAATATGTTCAGCAGAATGCATTAAATCCTGTAATTCTTTTATTTTCCACACAGTTAGGAATCAACATAATTTTCTCTTTAAGCCGTCCAATAACATGTTGCTGATACTTTAACATATGAAACTGGCAGTTTAAAGCCCTAACGGCCAAGGTTGCCGAAGCGTAAACCTTCTTACCCCATCTATCCAGCGCCCTGGAGTCTCTATCAGAAGGGGTAGGATTTTTAGTAGTAGAAGCCTTAATGCCCTTGGGCCCCTGTGAAATAGTCTCTGGATCTGCAATAGGATTTTTAAAAAGGAACTTGTGGGACTCAGGGACCCTGTAGTATCTGTCAGGTTTTCTGGGAACAGGAGGCAGGGAATCAGGGGCCAAACTAGATTCTGAAAAAGCATCATCAACAATGTCTAGTACAGGAGGAATAGCTAAAGGCCTATGGTGAGGTAGGAGAAGGAAATCCCTAAGCCTCTTTTTTGAATCAGAAAAATCTGGGCTTTCCCAGTGGAAATGCTCCCTTAGAGTATGTAAGGTTTCCCTAAAAGAAAAATCCTCAGGAGGGGAAGCAGAGGGAATGGAGTCCTCTGCATCAGAATCTTCATAAGTAGATAAGGGCAAACCCAGACCATCAGAAGAATCAGAAAAAATAGAATCCTTATCAGAAGATTCATAATCAACTTCAGTCCTAGGCCTTTTAGAAGGGGGGGGGGGTTGGCTACCCCTGATTAGAGTTATTAGATGTTAAGCCATTCTTATCATTTGTTTTTTAGGCATGGAGGCCTGAGCATGGGGCCTGGGCGCCGTTTTTTTTTAGGCATGGATCGAGATTTAGGCCTAAGTAAAGAAGGAGGCGTCGGTTTTAATATGCAAGTCCGTAGGTCTGAATACACCCTCAGAAGCCAGTGCCTGCACAGCGGCTCCGGACCCCTCCAAGGTAGAGACATCCACGGGTTCCATAGTTGAAGCATCTCGCGGCATACCGGACTCCAAATGGGCCTCAGTAGAGGCCTGCAAATCAGAAGTAGCAGGTATCAGGGGCTGCAAAAGCACCTCACTGAGTACCGGCGAACTGGCAACTGGCTTAGGAGAAGCGTCATCGACAGTTATGGACCTCGGAAGCCTGTCTCTGTCTTTATCTTTGCATTTTTTTGGAATCCTGGTAGTCGGATGGTTAACCGACGACATTTCTGGATAATTAAACCAAGAACCAAAATATTTAGAGGCGAAAATATACCGATGACGGATAGTGCGCTGATTAAATAAAGCACAAAACAGACAGCAAGGTACGTCTTGGTCAAGGACTAGGCAAGGAATACAGTATGAATGAAAATCTTTATGAGGTATTTGCTTTCCACAAGTAATGCAATTATTAACTTTTACTGACATTGGTAAGGAGCAAGAAAAGGGTTCCCCAACAGGGTACTTAGCTTTAGTTGAAGACTTCGGTTCAGAAACTTGAAAATGAAAATTTCAGGAGTTGGCTGGCCGGCACTTGCAAACTGCTTCTGCTTCGGGCACCGCATGGCAAGAAAGACTGATGTAATGGCGTCGGCTGCATGTTTTATACCCCTGAAGTCATGGAAGAAGGGACAGCAACCGACGCAGGACCCAAGACTTTGTTAATCAGGCCGACTGAGGGCTACCTGCAAGCAGATAACCCAAATGTAATGACTGCAACAGTGAAACACGAAGAACATCAGAGTTAGTGGATGTGATAAGGACTGGATGTTCCTGTTGTACTGATGTTTGATGTTCCTGTTGTTGCTTCGAATGGTTGGATTAAAATCTTTAATACTGAATTTGGAGTCTAGCTATATTAATCATCTGGCAACTTAACACACTGCAGTTCTTCACGTTTCACACACAAAGCCAAACAGCCAGGGATAAGGTGTACTTCTAAATTCGATATGACCATAGTTTCAGTTAATGCATCTCTGCTATATGCTTTAGCCAGATTTATAGCATTCAGCAATATGGAACACTGTTTAAAGCTACTGGAGATTTGGAATCGGATGCTCATAATACACTCAAGTCATTCTGCAAGCATTATAGACTACCACTCTCAACACTTGGAAAGTTTTATTTATTTTTTTATTTTTTATTTAACATTTGTTGACTGGGAATGTCCGACTAGGTTCCACAGAGCCTGTTTGGAGAAATGCTCCAGATGCATGTCTTGAATAGAACCAGAGAACCTCTTGCTGTGAGGTGACAATGTTAACCACTGCACCACTGTGCCGTTTAAATGTAGATGTCTGATGCATTCAAATTTAGGTTTCTGAAGCAGTGTGTTTTGATGCAAAATGCAGCAGAATAAATGTCATAAACAAAAGGAACTGCCTTTTCGAGCAAATAAAAAACAATTGCAGGTTTGATACACAAAAGCCATCACAAGTCTAGTGTGTGTAACTGTAGCCCAGTATACATAAACACTACAGCAGACTTCTGCACACAGGAGAGTTTAACATGAAAAAAGCAGACCATTTTATTGGAAGGTGTCCTCAATGGAAACTAAGGGTTTGGAGCAGAACCAAGTTGCAAAAAGACAAGCCTCTGCTACTGAACACAGCATCTTGGCATACTGCCCTGTTTTTCCCCTATGAGCCCTGCCTGTTTCAAATATCATACTTTTTCTTCTTCAATGCGATCTCTAAGGCAGAGAAGAAGGAAGCCCTGGTTATGACCTAGATGACCCATTTCAATTAGAAGCTCAGGCAATGGAGCAGCATGCAAGGAAGAGAGATGAATGATGAAGTAATGCCTGGTGGAGAGGTAACTCCTAGTCATGTGTCATATCAAGGAAACTTGAATGAGACCGCAGTAGGTGGTTCATGCTTGCAAGTTATGTCACTGGCAGAAGAAAAGTACAGTTTTGTACCTACCATAAATGTAGATGTTCGAAGATCCACATTGCTGCAGTCCTTACATATGGGTAGTCCGCTGTCGAATACCAAAGTATTAGGCTGGCGTCGGTCACTCAGATCTGACATCAGAGCGTCAGGGTATTAAAGCGCATGACCGACGTCATATCCTCAGTCTTTTCTTGCCCCAGATGTCAGAAGGCCCTAAAAAGAAAGGCCACAGCCAAAAATAGAAAACTTTCCAAAAGACACACACAAATAACAGCTACCACCCAAACCATACAACCATTCCAAAATACAGAGGGGAAGGAGGGAGCAGCAATGTGGATCTTCGAACATCTACATTTATGGTAGATACAAAACTGTACTATGTTCTTCATCTCACATTGCTGCAGTCCTTACATATGGGTAGAATCCCAAAGCAGAGGTAAAGGGAGGCTGGCAAAATCATAAAGCATTGGGAGCTGCCAGAATGCCCTCTAAGATTGCAGTGGCAAATCCAGCCCTAGATTTGGAATAAAGAGGAAGGTGGTAATGTTTAGAAAAAGTATGCACTGAACTCCAAGTAGCTGCTTCCAAAATATCTTTAGTAGCTACTCCTTAAAAAGCTGTAGAAGTGGCAGTAGCCCTAGTGGAGTGGGGTCTGATTCAATCTCCTTACCATGATGAGAGTAACAAAAGCAATACAAAAGCCAATCCACTTAGAAATAGTTTGTTTTGAAACAGGTTTCCTGAGAACCCAAAGCAAAAGAAACAAACAACTGCTGAGACTGTCTGAACCCTTTAGTCCTGCTCAAATAATAACTGCCTGTGAATATCCAAAGTGTGCAAAATTTTCTCCCCTTTATTTTGGGGATCTGCATAAAAAGTAGGCAAATGAATTGATTGGTTCAAGGCCACATTTGAAACCACTTTAGGCATAAAAGTACCCTATCCTTATGAAAAATTAGGAAGGGTTCAACTGCCATAAGAGCCTGTAATTCAGAAACCTTTCTAGAAGACGTAATAGCCAACAAAAAAGCAGTCTTCCAAGACAAAAACTTTAACTCAGCAGTAGCTGCAGGTTCAAAAGGAGGTAAAGTAAGTTTCTCCAACACAAAATTGAGATCCCAGGCAGGAGTAGGAGCTCTCTTATGTTCTTTGCCCCTCTAAGAAATTGCTTAAACAAAGGATGAGAGAATAGTGGAGGGTCACAGTCATAGTGAGCAGAAATGGCTGCAGCATGAACTTTTATAGAGGAGAAAGACAAATCCTTGTCTAATAATTCTGTAAGATATTGAAGAGAAACACTTAAATCAGGCCTGGAAACATCAAAACCCTTTGCTTTGCTCCAAATTAAAAATCTCCTCCATTTATAAAGCATAAACTTTCCTTGTACTAGGCCTTCTGGCCTCCAAAATAACATTCAAAACTTGTTGTGGAAGCTGCGACCCTCCTGGTTCTAGAACAGAATATGCCAGGCTGTTAGATGCAGGGACTGAATCCTGACATTGAGGAAATGATTGCCCTCCTGTGACAAAAGGTGCAGAATCGAAGGCAAAGGCCATGGAGGCTCCCGTACTAAACTCCTCAGCAGAGGGTACCAGTGCTGTCGAGGCCAATCTGGAGCTATTAGAATCATGGAGGGCTTGTCTTGTCTGACCTTCAAGAGTACCTTGGGGAGGAGAGGCAGAGGCGGAAAGGCATAGAAGTGAAGATTGCTCCAACTGAATGATAGAGCATCTACTTTCCAAGCTGTGGGATGAAACATTTTTGTGCAAAACTTTGGCAACTGGAAATTTAGTGGAGAAGCGAACAGATCTATGTCTGGAGTTCCCCATATCACTGTCAATCTTCGAAATACATGAGGATCCAATTTCCACTCGTGGGGATCCACTATCTGTCTGCTCAAAACATCTGCTAAGGAGTTCTGTGCTCCTGGTAGAAACCTTGCCTGAAGATTGAGGTGCAAAGTGAGAGCAGTCTCCCACAAAATCATTGCTTGCCTGCAATTGATGTACCACATGACAGTTGTGTTGTCTGTTAGAATCAACACTTGCCCTGGGTGAAGTAAATCCTTGAAAGCCATCAATGCAAATTGGACTACTAACATCTCCTTCAAGTTGATATGTAAATGTTGAAGTGTGTCTTGAACCCATTTTCCATTGAGGTGTGCTCCCCAAGCCTTGTCCGAGGCATCTGTCGTTAAAGGTCACAGAGAGTCCCTTGTTTAGGTGACATTCCTGAGCCCACCACAAAAATTCCTTTTGAATGCAAGGTATTATTTGAATGACAGTGTCCAGATCTTGGCAGTGTTGTGTCCATACATTGAGATACCATTGTAGCTTCCTCATATGCAGTTTGGCATTGGGAAGCACCAGAATACAAGATGCCATGAACCCCAAGGCTTGAAGGACTGTCCTTGCAGTCAGCCTGGACCGTAGAGACAATTGATGGAAGTAAAGTAAGGTTCTTTTGCTTGTCCGGGTCAAAAAGCCATCTGGGAAGCTGTATTCAGTCTCACACCCAGAAAGCACATTTCCTGAGAGGGTACTAGACTGGACTTTGTTTCGTTCACAGAATACCCTAGGCACCTTAACACTGCCATCACATACTGTAGATGATGAAGAAGTTCGTCCTTGTCTTGAGCAAGAATCAGGCAATCGTCCAAATAAGGAGAAATTTGTATTCCT